>NC_056735.1:396017367-396034867 GCF_019279795.1 Protopterus annectens
AAATGGGGTTTTGCCCAACCTTTTTTTAAAACTGGCCCCCCCGGGTCGGTCACAGGGCATTTCCATCACTATGGTCCGCAATAGTCTATACATACATGGGTGCTGAGGGCGTGCTTTTAAAATGTTTTCCCATGAGAATAACACAGCCTTGCAAGGCACCTGGTCAATTACAGTGTCCTTCTGTGATTGTAGCTGTTTCAAGGACCCTGGACTGTTCTGATACAGTAGTCAGTTCATTTCTTACTACGTTCCTTTGTCTCTCTGGTAAGGAGTTGTACTCTTATCTTCGATAGTGCTCACAAGGCCATCCTCCTCAGGGGAAGGGGTGATGTTATGCATGTACATACATTTATTTTTCTGTAACCCAGCAGATAATTAATGCTGAGAGACATAAGCCTGCTGTACTGGTTACTGCCACGGTCAGAATTCGATCACACTACAGCTTAGCTTCACCAATTACATGCATGATCATTTCTACTGCCATATTGTACGGTACAATTCAATGCATTATATAATATTTTGATTCTAAACTGGCACTTCCTATGTGTTTCTATATATATTTTTCTAACAACATCCATCCGGCCATATGCATGTTGTTCCGTCCTTTACCTTGACCGTGTGTATTTGGCCGTCCGGCAACGCTACTCTCCACATGTGATGTCCCACCTTCCCCTTCTTTGCCTGTAGCACCCTGTTAGGACGTCCTGTTTGGTAGGCACATGTTCCGCTATATGTGTTTGACTTCTCTGCATAGCTAATCATCGATGCGGTGGTTCAACAACCCGACTTGTCCACATGTGTACAGTTATGTGCACCGTGGCGTGTGCAAACCTATATGGTTTGGACGGGTACATACCACATGCGGGATGTACACATTCTGCACACACATTCACATGCAGCCATTTCCATATCTGCACCTGGGGTGGGTTGGTGACATGTGGGTTACGTATTTGCCCGCGTGGCACTGCCTAACACATACTTCTTACCACATTTCAGGTATGCACATTGTGTGTAGGTGTATAGCTGCACAAGGATGCTAGCTGGTTTGGGTGCACAGGTGTACATGGGTGGGACTTACATGCTACAATGAGGCTATTGTGTATTACATCTGCATGCATGGATTCTGCTTCTGGATATTACACTTAAACATACGCCATCCTGTGTATGCGACAGACACGTTGCTGGGTGTGGGATATGTTGCTATGCACATGTTTGCCTGTGTTTAGGGTATCCTGGTTCCTTCCTGTTGTTGTGTCGACACAGCTACCTGGCTATGTACTCTCACTACTGCTTGTGACCATTATGGTTGACACCTTTTCCAATGCCCATAGTGGGACATGTTTTGTGGAAACATCGGATTCTGCAGGACAACACATACCCACGGCAAGTGGAGTTGACAGAACTTCACTTGTTTGCCATACTATACGCTTATTCTGTTAGCATTTGGATTCCTTATTCAGTTTCTTATGCCATGTATGTGTTTCATATACAAAATATATGTTTTATGCTACTATTACAGGTATATTGCGGGAATATTTTTGGCAGGGAATCTCAGGTCATTTGCCAGTTTTCGATTTTGCCGGGACACAACTGTCCACTGAGGGACTGTCCATGGCAAATTGGGACAGCTGGTAACCCTGGTGACCATGCCCATGTCGCTACTGGGGTTGCCACCTTTTCCAGTTGCCAAGGTGGGATTTTTTCGGGACTCACATCTGATTTTACAGGCCAACACATACACACGGTCACTATATAGCATAGAACTTCACTTGTTTGCCTAAATAAAAGCTTATTGTTGTGGCAGTTTGGTTGCTTATTCTGTTTCTTGTGACATTGAGATATTTCAGTTACAGAAATAACCAATTCATGCAACCATTACATTAAATACGGGATATCATTATGTCCTACAATCTTAGCACATTTGCCATTTTTAATATTTTTATCGGGACACAACTGCCCATAGAGGACTGCCCTCGCAAAGTGGGACAGGTGGTAACCTTAGTCGCTACTCCTATGTCGGTGCAGCCCCCTCACATGCTGCTGTACACCTTCTCTTGGTATGACCACTGGCGGTGCATTGCGGGACAACGCGGTCTTAAGCGTATCCTTTGCTCCTTGGACGGGTACACTTAGGGCTTCGTGGGTTGTATTTGCTTCTCCGTTTATTTGGGACAGGTACTATGTTGCATACTCTACGTGCGTTTCATTCTGCACGGGCCCTGGCTGCTGCCATTACTATTATGGGCGGACCGTGGCAGTCAGCACATTAGGTTGCTCACCGCCTGCCGGCTTAGCCACGCCTCCGGACGCATCCTACTTGGGCTCGCTCACGTACACTACGCACGTGTCTGTAGTTGCGGCGCACTCTCATTACTATGCATATGGCGCTACTACGCCAGCTATTCACTGCACCGCCGGCGCAGCCCTTATGCCGGCCTTGCGCCGAGCTTCATGAATCCCGGGGCCTGATTTAATTGAACTTTTTGCTAAAGGACTCACATTTGTTCCATCAGTATGTTTGAATCTGGCATCAACATTAGTTGATTTAAAATTGTATACTTGTAAACTGAATTTAAATGTGATGTTTGGTAACAAAGTTATTGAACAACAGAATACTACAAGGGTTTTGAGTAAGTATAACCCACCAATGCGCCCTTTACTTCTTTTATTTGAACATTTGTGTGAACTTGATTTCAGGGTTTTAATGAACCATCCAAGAAAAATGCACGACTGGAATGTGTCAAATAAAGAAAGGGAAGCACTACAGTTATTAAAGTTACTGCCCATTAGGATGCTGAAACCAGACAAGGGAGGGGGGCTTGTGTTAATGGATTACAATGATTATAATGAAAGGACGAGAGGAGTGTTGGAAAGTGAAACATAAGTAAAAGCAAGTATAAATGAACTACATGTGTCGAATAACCGTATTAAAATTTTTTAAATGATCTTTTTATTGACATTATGATAGATGTTGAAACATTTAATTACCTTTCCACACTCTCTCCAAAACCCCCCTCATTGTTTGGTATTCCTAAGATACATAAAAACTTAACAAATCCCCCCCTATTAGGGCATTAGTAGATGCTAGGTCATCTATTACTTATGCTATAGCAAAACTGATTGACTGCACGTTGAAAAAATATGTTATCTAGGAATAACAAATTTGTAGAGACTCATGGGCTTTTCTGGTTACTATTAATGAATGTCAATTTAAAGAAGTGAACTTTGTAACAATGTTGTAGATTTATATTTTTGATACCATGGTTGACATGTATTGAGTGGGTACTTGAGAAAATAAGATGGCATGGGGCCCCTGAACCTGAGGTTAGATTGAGGGAAGAACTGTTGGACATAGTGTTAACAAACAACTTTGTATTATTTACCACAGAAATCTACTTACAAAAGGTAGGAGTGGCAATGGGCTCACCATGTGGAACATGTTTTTCTAACCTGGTGATGGCCCATTGGGAACATAAGTTCATTTTTTTCAGGGGAGATCATGGAAAAAGTGAGCCTTTACACTAGATTCCTGGATGACATCGTTTTGATGTTTAAGGGGGACCATTTAGAGGCCCAACAATTGTTAGATACTATAAACAGCACAACCAGTTTCTTGAGATTTACTAGCAATTTCCAGGAAGATAAGATTTCGTACTTAGATGTGGAATTGGGAAAAGATAGAATTAGGAAACGGTATGTTGCCAAGATTTATTGAAAGGCAACACACTCCAATTCCTTAATGCATTTCACTAGCTCACACCCAAACCACCAAAAAAAGTCGGTTGTAAAAGCCCAGTTAGTACGAGCAACTAGGATGGTGACTGATGATGAGGTATTTGTAACAGAATGTGAAGTTTTAAAGAAGATGTTCTTATTTAGAGGTTACCCTGAAACATTTAATTCAGGATTTGATCTATGAAGCACAGTATAAGAGATGGAACGGGGTGTATAAGCCCATTCTAAGTAAATGCCAGATTGATAATATGTTAGGAACATATGTAGGATCAGATGTTGTTAACACCTCAGTTGTAGAGACAATGAAGAATGGGGCTTGGAGGCAAGAAAGGGACTATGTGGTGAGTGTTATTACCCCTTACAGTATAGACTCATTTGGAATTAAAGAAATTTTATTGAGGAACTGGAACCTCATTTTAACTGATAGTGAATTTGTGGAGAAACTGGGGGATAGACCAACCCTAATTTTTAAAAGGAGTAGAAATATGAAAGCCATACTAGAGGGGCATAGACGGAAGGTACATAAGACTCCAGGTATGTTTAAATGTGAATCATTTAACTATTGTAAATACATGGCCTCAGGAGCTTCATTTGTAGTTAGGCAGCATACCTTTAGGATTGATGGAAGGTTTAATTGTAATTCAAGATCTGTGGTATATCTTGCCCAATGCCAAAATTCTCCCGCTTTCTATGTTGGGAAGACCGACAGAAAGCTTAAAGAAAGGGTATACAAACACATATACAGCATAAACAAAGGGAAATTAGAGAATGCCTTAGCAAGACATTGTAATAGATTCCCCTGACCATAGCTTTCTGTTTAGGTCTATTGAACAAGTGGTACCTGACATCAGGGGGGGGGGTCCCTTTCAGTTATTATTAGAAAAAAGTGAATTATTGTGGCAGCATTGTTTAGATTCAAGTAGACCACCAGGTCCAAATGAAGTGACATCCATCACATGTATTTTAAAATTGAGAAGTCTAACTAGGTAGATTTAGCCTTAGGGCTGGTGTGTAAGGAAAGGTATTTATTTTGATGTTATTTTATAAGTTGCTTTAGATATGTTTTTATATGTAATAGAAAAGCATAGTAGTGTTTTTGAATATGTATGTAGTGTATTTTAACTGTTAAAGCATATTTTGCACAAGGGAGGGAAAGGGGGTGTGGTTGTTTTTGCCATTGATTTAAAATGATTTAAAATTACTTAATTAATTAATTGTTGAAAAGGGGGTGTGTTGTTGCTATATAAGACTGCGTTCTAAAATGGTGATTTGTCTGATGAAGTCTGGCTATTGAGCTCGACAAAAAGCGCTTTACCTGGATTTGTTTTTACTATAAAATTTGAAGTGTGTAGTTTATCATTCTGTTGGCAGTTTTTCTTCAGTTTACAACTATTAATCTTAGCAGAAGGTATCCAGTAAACATCGGAAAGCCTGCATATCCGTAAGCATACCACAGACAGTACGTAGTAAACAGACATAAACACAGATATAGTTCTATTGAGGTAATATTTCTGGTAGATGTTTTAATAAGCATCAATGTAACTGGCTTAAGAGGAAGCACCAATGTTGTACAGGACTCTACCATTCTGGAATGCAGGTTCACCACTTCTATAACGACCTGCATCAGAGGGTGCTGAGGATATTCACCAGAGGGTTGCTGAGGTGCAAAGACAGTAAGTGGATGCCTACAGTAAGTGTCATAATCCTAAGTATACCTGTGCATTTCTAAGGAAATCAGAGATATAACTGTGACCCATATGTTGGCTATATACCTTTTAAATCTGCTAGCTAGTTGGTCTGACAGTTAGCTCTTGTGGATAATCAAGAAGGCAATGTGGTTATTCTCCCTGTAATTATGGGTTTGATTCCCATGGGGTTTATATGTTTAATATTGTTTATCATGTACATTCTATTAAATATTAGATGTTTGTTTTCCAACGTAGAAGTACATAATTTGACACATCCGGTATGTCTGTCTGTCATTGATGCCTACAGTGCATGGGCTGCTGATGACTACACATTTCTCTATTATCCATAATACTATGAGAGTATCACATATTCTCCTTCTATATGTGAGAATAGTAACTCATAGAGACATACCTTAGTCAGTTCTGCTTTACAAAATGCACAGTATTGTTAAACACCTGTTTGTTGAACACAAAACCAGTGCAGGTCTGAATATCTACCGTATGTTGCATGTTTTAAAAGTTCATGCTATCTGTCAATTATGTGAAGCATGAGGGCCTATAATGTTTAGGTATTGGATGGCTGTGTATACCTCTGTTATCTGCAGGAATATGGCTGCATACTAACATTAGTCATTTGTTAAGAAGTAAAATATTGTACTGTGTGTTAGCATGGCCTGTAAAGCAAGAGGCCAGTGGCATATATTGTTGCTAACTGTGGTTTCAAAATGACATAGGTTCATAGGTGTTTAATAGGCTAATGACCACAAAGGTCTTTTTAAGCCTAGCCATGCTCAGCCATGCATCCCAAATCTCTGACAAGTTATTGTACCCTTGATAAGTGTAAGGATGGGTTTGGAGATGAAACATTTACAAGGAGGGGGCCAAGGAGATGAACCATTTGCAAGCTGCCTGTGTCCATTAGAGACACAGGTGCCAAACCAGGGATGAATTCTTTGGGAAATAGGGTATACCTTTCAGTAGATCTTGTCCTTTGTGGGTAAACATTTTGAAAATGCTTGTATAGATACCTGCTTGTTGATGTTTACTGGTATTTTGCTCATGCTTATGACTATATCATGTATTCACTGGATTTCTACAAATATCTCTATTACCTGTTATTTTCTGCCAACAATAGTTCTTTTACTACAGTTTTATGTGTAAAGGTTTGAACATAGTGGGAAAGCTCTGTAATGTTATTCAGTGTAAAAGCTAGATAACATGAGCTGTTCACCATATTTCACGATTATGTTATACCTACATAGTGTCATTCATACTTGCTTTTTACTTTTTGCAGGTGATGAAGAACATGCCAGGAATCGTGTTTTGGGTATTGAGTGAATCCACAGTGCAGGGGGAGAGATATGCTAATTACTTTTTTACATTTTGTACGTAGAATAGATCTGGTCTTTGTTAGAGGGTTGGCTATTTTCACATTTACATGTTTACTACTACTAATCCAAGAATACCCATCATGCATTTGTACGGTAACTGCAATAATCGTAAAATCCCTGTGATTACCAGTATGAATTTCATAAAAATATGTTTACATATGTGTTAGGAGCAGGCCAAGTTTGCTGAAGGTAATGTTCTGAATTGTACGTCACAACCTAGATGACAGGTCATTTTTGTGAAACTGTCACAGTGCATTTGGTTGTAATGGTTTGCATGCAAGTTAATACTATTATCTCTGCTGTTTGTACATAAGGTGTTGGTACACTTATATGCCTGGATATGATGATTAGTTACTGATCTGTTGTGTATATTCTGCTATTTACATAATGAAAGGGGTCTGCTGTCACAGTGCTCACAATGTTGTTGGTTGACTATGTTAGGTATGTACTTTAGTTCAACATAGGTATTGCATCTACCAACAACAGTTTTGATGCACTGATTACAGTACACTTGTATTTTGTGTTTAGAGATAGTTGTGCACATAGCTATTCTCGTTCTTCATTTATGACTGCCTGTTGCATAATGACTAATCAGCATTGCACTGTTTGCATTTTGCAGGGTCATACATAGTGATTGCTAATAAATGCATGTAGGGCACTGATACAGTAGAAGACAGACAACACTATTTCTAGGATATAACCTGTGGTTTTATATGTCACAAGCTGTCACTATATTTGTAATTGTCCATTATTTCTAGGGTATTGCATTACATTATAAAGATTTGATGTTATGTTAACCAATGACCATGTTGCAGTGCTCATCTCATTTATATATAGCTTTTATATTTCACACTGGATTGTCATCTCACTTTAGCTTCATTATACAAATATGTTAATTGGTGACTGTTCACTTGACACATTACATGCACATAGTTGTGTGCGATTTACATATTCACACATGGACATAAATGTGCAAGACACATATACAAGACAGCATGGAAATAGTGATAGTCTCTCAGACAGTCTGATGGCCAATGTAATGAGACATACATCAAATATTACTCACTGCAGGTCATAGTACTTATGTTATGTTGTCAGTTTCACAGTAGTCTAACAGTGTAGCAGTTGTTTTGGAATGTAAACACGTCAGTGTTGCATGACATAGTGTCATGGCATGCTTCTCTTCATATTATATAATATCTAATTGTGCTGGTTGTGCACAGGCTTGTTATCCATAATGATGGCCGATAAAGCAAGTGCTCAGGTAGTGGCAGGATTTCCACAAATTAGCTGTGCTATGCATGTTGTGAGGCTGCCAGCCCAGCTAGCTGGAATTTTGTAAATAATTCTATGTCGTTTGTGAATATTAATATGATCCATAAGCTTGCCTTGCAAATGTAAGAGAACTATATGTTATGTGGATATTAAACTACTGGTGCAGAAGTGTGTGTTGAACTGTATGTTATGTACTGAACTTCAAGAATGTAACCACAGTGTACCCTACTGAAAAAGAACAGAAATGTATATAAACTATAGCTGGAACATACAGAGTTAACTTGCAAACCCTCAAGAAAATAAGTTGAAAAGTAAAGAGTTTTACGACTGTGTTTCAGTGCAGCAAGTAGACACAATGTCTAGAGCTGGAGGGTTTCATATTGTCTTGAAACAGAAATAATTACTAGGTTTAAAATGTAAAGTATTTTTATTGCTCTGTGACTTCCTAGCAGCTGCACATCTGAGAGATAAGTATTTTTGACACAAAGGTGCTAAAGTCTATGTTTCTGTTAGCCTGGGAACTGAAGGGAGGTGACAAAGAGTGATGTCATCCAGCTGACCCAGCAGTAATGTTTTGATATTAATTTGGGAACTCTCTCAGAGATTGTGCATGTTGTATCTTGTCTTGGAGCTGAAAACATCCATTCAGCACTTCTCATCTACATTTGCCTTTCTCTGCAAGTAAATTATTTGGGTTTCTATTACGTGATCAAAGTTTTACAACTTCGAAAACCATATGGTCGAACCCATATGTTCGAAGTTGTAAAACTTTGAATACTTAAAAAAAAAAAAAAATTACCTTACTGTTTTAAGCAGGGGGGCAAGCATGGGGGAGGTGCAGGGGTGCTTGCCCCCCTGCTTAAAACAGTCAGGTAAGTTGTTTCTTTTTTATTTTTTTAACGTTTTCAACTTTTTACAACTTTGAACATATGGGTTCGACCATATGGTGTTTGAAGTTGTAAAATTTCGACAATGTAATAGCAACCCAGTTATTTAGATATAGTATTTCTCTTAGAGATAGATAGGAATATAGTAAGATTAATTTAGATGTTTTCTGTATTTACTTGAGACTGTTCTGCAAATGTTGTTTTAAAATATTTCCTGTGATTCTGAACTCTGTAGTCACTGTGTTGAGTTTTTGAGTATTGTCTTGTTCTTTTATTGTTTATTATTAAATATATTTACATTTTTTAATTGTGTCTGGTTTGTTTACAGATATTTAAGCTCTTTAAAGTAATTGCATATATATATTTGGTGACACTGTAAAAGCCACTCCTAAATAGCCTTGGCCTTGGTCACACTTACCATTTGGATAATAGTAACATTACACAGTAAGATTGGTCACCCTTTGGGAAGGGCCTTAAAGTAGCCGATAAAGGGTTCTGGTGGCAAAGAAAACCACCTTATTGTCTGGGCAGAAGGGGCCATAGCTAGTAAACCTGTGCCAGCCTTTCCCAGGTGTGTGTTTGTGTATAAATCAAATCTCAAAGTGTGTGTGTGTGCGTGTGTGCGTGTGTGCGTGTGTGCGTGTGTGCGTGTGTGTGTGTGTGTGTGTGTGTGTGTGTGTGTGTGTGTGTGTGTGAGCTACTTGGGCAGGGACACAAAGCACTGTTTGGACAGAGAGACTGCTGGGAGGACTTGGCTTAGAACCCTGGCTAAAGACTCAACTCTACAGCTGTGCCAGTGGGGAGTCTTATTGGGGATCTGGAGAAAGAGGGAGAAACCAGCCCCAGACTGACTGTGATCTCTGTGTGCTCTTAAGGGAAATTGTACTTTACTGTGTATGTACTTGTCATCCTCCCAATGTGGATGTCCCTCACTGGTGCTAGTGGTGAGGATTGAGGCTCCTTGATTACTGAGCCAGTGTAGGGGCATCACACATGCCATGACATGGCTTGGAGTAACCTACTCACATTTTGTGATGGATATGGTGGCCTTGACACAGGATTCTATTGAAGTCATCCATAAATATAGATAATAGGACATAGGGAATGTGTTGTGTTCATGAATATCCATCTGCTAGCAGTAGTAATTTTTATTACACTCTTTCTACATAATCCTTTTAGGTCATATCATCTGAGAATGTGGTTTTAATGATACCTACAATCTATGATGATGTACCTTTCTTCTCATACGCAGAGAACATCACATGTTGAAGGCATAATAGTTAATGTCTGTTACACTTTTGATATGCACATCAGTTTGTGTTTAATGACAGCCATGTTTTTCACAGGAATGTGTGGCCTGATAGACATGTGGTTTTCTTTGTTATGGTTTTGATTAATGACCTACCTCACATATGGTGGTAGACTTCCCCATGGGCATACCTTATTTTAATGTCTCATACTAAATATTTTCTGCCTGTGCATTGTGTCACAGTGGATATGTTATGTACTCATTTAGTTGCAGGTATGCATATTATGTACTTTCTTTGTTGTCTTGTGGTTCACCATGACAAAGCGTGGGACCTGTGGAAGCTCATCCATCAGATGCCAGAGAAAAGTGATACCAGACCATTGCCCGAGTCCTCAGATAGTGACGATGACCATGATGGAGATGATTATGATGACAGGGAAGAACCTGAACCTGCACATGCCATCATCTCTGCTGCAACTTGGAGGAGACACTGCCCAGCAACACCACAAGATAATTTTCAAGACCAGATCTGAGAGGTGATGACTGATGTCTTTTGGACACAGATGAGGGATATGATGGTGAATTTCTTTCAGGATATAGCACGGCCCATAGGAGACTCATTCATGAAAATAGCCCAGAAAATCATTCATAGGATCATAGGATCATAGGAAGTTACTAGGCTAATGGCCCTGGGGCCCTTACAAGCCTAGCCAAGTGTTTTTTCCCAAAAAAGAACCTCAGTCAGCACCTGTCATCCCTGTCATTGAGGGATACAGATAGAACCCTGGGACAAATTTGTGGTTTCCCATCCACTCATCAAGGTTGTGCTTGAAGAGGATCAATGAGGTACTCTGTTTGACATGTATAGCAAGTCTATTCCAGAGGCAAGGCAGCCTCTGGAAGTCAAGCCTGTCTCTCTAGCAGGCTTTGTTGATATCACATATTAGATTCAGGCCTTCTGAGTGGGTAATGTGCGAGGAGTTAAATGTATGGATATGGAGCATCTCTAGTAGGGCAGGGTCCGAGATTGCCTTGTTGGTGAGACACAGATCACCTCTGAGCAACCTGTATGATACCGAGTAGATTGGTAGTGATTTGAGCCTGTCTGCATAGGACAGGTTTTGGATGCCATGGATTCTCTTTGTGAGGTATTTCTATGGCCTTTCCAGTTGGTGCAGATGTTTGGAGAGGTACATACTAAACTGGGCATTATACTCAATTATTGGTCTAATGAGGGAGGAGTATAAAGAGGTAATAACCTCCTTTTTTCTGGATGCAATCCCTTTACTTATGAGATGGATCAAGAAAAAGCTTTTCTGACCACTGCTGCTACATGATAGTCGAATGTGAGATTGTTATCAACTTGAGTACCCAGGTCTCTCACCACAGGTTATGTGTTTAGGGAATTGCCATTGATGTGGTAATCAGTAGGGGGCCGTGTTTTTGCTGAATGGTATGATGATACATTTTTTTGCATTTAGCTTGAGGTCATGACTTTGGCACCAGCCATTAGTTGTTGTGAGACTCTCTTGCAGTATGTAACACCATTTGGGGAGTCAATGACAGCACCCAACTTACAGTCGTCTGCATACTTGGTCAGCCACAGGCCTTTTGTCTTTACCTGGACCTCCAAGAAGTAGATGCTAAACAGTAGGGGTCCAAGGACAGATCCCTGGGAAACTCTACTAGTGACAGGTCTGCTATAGGAGGTGGAGGCACCTATTTTGACCTTGAGGGTCCTGTTGGTGTGCCAGCTGGCCACCCACCTGATGAGATACGAATTTATGCCAAGTTATGTTGGGTTTTCAATGATGCCTGAGTGGGGGATTGTGTCAAAGGCCTTGGCCATGTCAAGGTAAGCTGTATGTACTGACTTTCCGTCATCCACAGCCTTGGTGACATTCTCAAAGAAGTCAACCAGGTTCAACAGGTAATATCTGCCCTTGACAAATCCAGATTGGTTGGGTCCAAGTGCTTGGAGATTGCCTATGTCCTTGTTTATGAGATCCATATGCTCCATGGCTTTACAGATCATACTTGTCAAGCTAATGGGGAGATAGTTTCCAAGGTCATGGATGACAATGGCAGTTTTCCAATTTGCTGGGATGAAGTCTGTACTTAGGCTGTGGTTGAATATGGTGCTCAATGGCAAAGCCAGTTATTGCTGGAAATGCTGCAGAATACAGCCTGGGATACTATCAGGTATCATGGAAACTGTGTTCCCTGTCTTGGCTAGGGCCTTTAACACTTGATCTATGGAGATGTGAGGTGTGGGACAAGTATCGGGGATGATGAAAAAGCCTTTGGGTGGGGACAGGGGGGGTGATGTTTGCACTGAACCTATCTGCTAACAGGTTGGTTAAGTCAACAAGATCAGTGTAGGTGATACTGCTAAGTACTAATTTGGAACAAACCTGGACTTTGCCATGGAGGTTCCTGATGTAAGTGAAGAAGGCTTTGTGGTTTCCTTTGTTTAGGAGGCTAGTTTTGATTCATAATTGGCTTATTTTGAGGTCAGAATGTGTGGAATGAGGTATAGCCTGGTAAGACAGGGGTGCTCTCTGCAGCCCTGAACCATGTTTCTATGACTGCACAGACATCAGCATCTTCCAGTCCAAAGAGAGCCTCCAGTGAGTGCATTTTCAGGTTAAGGCTCCTAGCATTAAGCAGCATGACCTTCAATTTGCTTTTTGACAGATCTTTTATGTTGGAATATTTGTCTTTGGGACATTGCCTAAAAAAGGCACAATGGGGGAGTGAAGCCTTGGCTAGGATACGTAATCCTAGAGTTAACAGGTGAAGACCATCTCTGGAAAAGCATTGAGGCCTGTCAACCATGTCATCCCAGGCAGACAGATACTGGATCCCCTTGGAATGACACAAGAAACTAAGCCAAATGTTGAAGTGAATTATTTTTTGTTGGTTTTCTGATAACATTCTTGGTGAAGGTAGGATACTGCTTAGGGCTAAGAAGGTTGGATACTGATTAGGGCTAGGGTCATACCTGCCTGGACACATACTCTGAGACTTCAATCATGTCTCTCTTCATATAGTCCAGGAAGGTACTTCTCAAGTCATTCACACCAAACATGGACAATGACAGAGTCATTGCAGTCAGTGGAGAGACTTAAGTATGTGCGTGATGTGGTGGATTTTGGAACCAGACAGATAACTGACTGTGACCTTATCCTTGTTGAGCCTGGTGAGGGGGACATCGGTGTGTCTCACAAGTGAGTCACCAATGACTTTTATGTTTGGTTTATTGTTATGCTTGTGGGCTGTGATGGTTTATTGTTTTGCTTTATGGGCTGTATTTGTGAGACACTGGTGTGTTGTCTGATGTGTGTGATGTGTTTGGTGTTGTGTATGAAATGTTTGTGAGTGTGTTTTGGAGGTCTCTGCTGTTTAGGTAAGTTTTTATTGAAGACCTCTACATAGGTGAGTGTGTGTGTTGTGCTTGGCTATGTGATGTGAGTGGTATGGTGTTTGTGCTGGCAATCTCATGTTTGTCAGGAGTACTGACTGTGGCATGAGACAGCATGGACTGCAGGTTACTGATGCAGATGGATTTCTCACAGGTGGAAGAATTATGTGCTAGGAGAAGAGGGTTGTCAGTAAGCATGAGGCAGTTGCTACACTGTCTCAGTATGCCCATGTCGATCAGGCTGGCAGGAGAAACTGATGGGAATTGTCCAGACATAGTATTCCGAATACTTGGGTGGACTTATGGAGAAAGGGTTTTGATAAGGGTTTGTCCACAAGAGTGTAGACTGCACAAACCTTCTTAAATGTAAAGTAAGTGGCCTGAAACACAAGTGTTAAAACCAAAAGTAAGATGCTTAGAATAGCAGATACATTTAATCAGGCTACTAACAAGCAATAATAAATGTAGCAGAATAAAAGCACTTGAATACTTAAGAGCACACAGCAAAAATAAAGTGATAAAGTAGGAAGAACATAATTACAGTAAAAGCAGCTGAATAAAGTATAATTTTTTTGTTTTGTTTTTATTACGTGGAGAGGGAGGAGACAGAAAATAGTTCAAGATTAAGAAACTAAGGGGGTTGGCCTTCCCAGATGCTGTCTCTGTACTCAGTAGACTGAGCTGATGAGATGGAATGAGGGAGGGTCCAAAATCAAAGAAGCAAGGGGGTTATCCTTCCCAAATGATCTCACCGTAATCAGTTGAGTGAGCAAATGAGATGGGAATGGGAAGAGTGACCAAAATCACTTTTATAGCAAGGACGGGCAATTCCAAAACCACATGGTTTAAGAGTACAACAACACTTGGGTGGGATGGCAGGAAAAGCAAACAAAGCAGACAGAAGAGGCCATCAATAAACAATGAAGCAAATATATAAAAGGAGTACACTGTAAATCAAGTGAAAAAAATGTATACTTATCAGTTTGGCATAGCAGATGGTTATAGAATCCAACACGGCCAGGTAGTTAGCTCTGCACAATTTCACAGAATGTTAGTCTTTGTACTAGAAGTACAACACAGAAAATAAATCTCAGGCAATCAGATAAACACAGAGGTGTTGGCCAATAGCTAAGACCTTAGGTGGGCTTACTCTACAGAAAGTAAACAACCCCCACCTGAAACTAGCTACTGAACTACCCTGAGGAAAAAAAAAAAAAACAAAGCAGACGGAAGAGGCCAGCAATAAACAACACAAATACATAAATGCACTACAGTGTAAATCAAGTGCAAAAAAGTATACTTATCAGTTTGGTATATCAGATGATTGAGTGATGTTCATCCCCATCAGGTGGGTATTCAGCAATGAAATTATAGTCAGTGTGATCCACTTATGTACTGCTGCCACCATGGTGTTTGCCATACAAGCAATGGGACTGTACAGGCATACAAGCAATGGGACAGTACAGGCACACTTGTCACTCTGCTTTGTATGACACTTGTGCTGTCACACTGGCATACTGGCTTTGCGTGTGGCATATATTGGCAATGATAGTGTCATGTTGCATCATATAACTGTGTCTGCTATATATGCGCAGTCCTACTTTACAGAATGCATAGACTACCACTGTACCATTCATGTATTCATCTTGGGACTGCTGATCTATATTGTAGCATTAAAGTTTGCCTTCTTTGGCCTATGTTGCATTTCCACATGCATTCCTTATTCACATACCTGCCTATATTTTGGCAAATGGTGTACATATGCACGGATTTAAGTACCTGCTTCTGCACATATTCTGATCAATACAGAAACCCTATTGTACCTTGGGACTGTGAGCAGTCACTGACTTCAAGTTAATGTGCTGTAATGCTATTGTAATTCAAAGGACTGTCCTTTGCTTAGTCATAGCCATGGTCAGTGATATATGCATCTATATACGTCTTACAGCAGGTGTTTATTTCACATGTTGTTGTACAATGGCATGGCAATACACATGTTTATGTGATACCACGTCTTAGCTTGTTAACCTTTGCTACTAGGCGATTGCACAAAACTGTGGCCATTTTTCCTGGGGTCAGCAATGCAGTCTGCCCATTCGCTTCAAACTAACTTGGGTTGACTTCAACACCACCCTATGTGGTATACTCATACATTTGCAATGTGTCCCCTTACATAGTTTTGTCCTGCTATATTGTTTGCCTACTTAGCTTTGCTGGCATGTCCTCCTCGATGTTGGCCCAAGTTGCCCACCTCCTTCCCCCCTTTGTAGGTATGGCACATATCTTGCACATATTCATGGAAATTCTTTGGAATTCTCATCCATTTTCATATAGACCATTTGCTAGAAGGTCAATTTGTGCCAACCCTATTGGCACTATGCAGATGTAGAACATATGCAAACATGTCGCTAGCTATTGCTTGCATTACATATTGTTGTTATACTTGTGTGTTACATATTACCTAGAGTAATTTGTCATACTTCATGTGCACAACCTGATTATATAGCATTAATCATAGATTTCAGAACATATATTATTCCATGTCATTGGCATGTGTATGTGTATTGACTTTACTTTCCGATAGATTCCTGTAAGGCCAATGAAGGTCATACATATATGTGTACACCTATGTGTTGCCTCTAATATGGCATATGTCCGTGACATATGCATTCCATTAAACATCTGTTTGGGAAGGTCATACATATATGTGTACACCTATGTGTTGCCTCTAATATGGCATATGTCCGTGACATATGCATTCCATTAAACATCTGTTTGGGTTGTGTATGCCTATTTGTGAATGTAGCAGCCATTTTGTTGGTTTGATACAGTACTGCTGTTTGGTACTGTGCTTGGTTGTTTGCCTTTCTTATGCATGGTTGAAGATTCTGTTCTGTCCTCTGCTGTATTTGCTTATATGTGTTGTTGCTTGGCTTACACTTGCACTGTTGACAGTCTACTTGGGTACTGGATTCACTATCCAATGCATACTGTGATCCTTATTTACTACCCTATACCATACACCTGCCATTAGTCATGGTGCAGTGGTGCAGTGGTAGTGTTGTCACCTCACAGCAAGAGGTTCTCCAGTTCAATTCTTGGCTGGGGTGCCTTCTGTGTCAAGTGCGCATGTCCTCCCTGCGCTTGTATGGGTTTGCTCTGGTTTCCTCCTACAATTCAAAAGCATGTGTCTGGAGGGTTTCTCCTCTGCTGAAAATTGTCTCTGTTCCAAGTCGGGCTGTCCTGGTAAACAAATGATAAATAAGGTAATAGTACATATGTGTTTCTGCATTTTGTCATGGCTGGTATGCATCCTCACCCTGTTTGTCAACTTTCCATTGCCCATATTGTAGAGTGTGCTGTCTGTGTACCTTACCTTTCTTTACTGTTTATTTCTGACCTTTGTCTGTCATGTCTTGTGATACTGGCTATATGTGTGTACCTGCTGTGTTGGTCTTTTCCTCCTCCTCTTTCCTTGTATTTTTATTTTCTTCTCTTCTCCAAAAACCAGGGCCTATTCCCACCAAATAAAAAAAAAAAAAACTGCCTATGCTCCTGGACTGTCCTTCAGATTTTCCTCTTCCAGTATACCTCTTGTGTGGCCCTCTTCTTCACCAATACCCCACATCCACTTTTCTATCTCCCTGTTTCCTTGGGTGTGTGCATTATCTATGTTCCCCACACATATTTCACACCCATTGTTAGCTACTGTTAGCTCTGGAAAAGTAGCTCTGTTTGCCCTTTGCCTTTATTCATTTCTTTATTACAAATTTTACAGATTCTGCCAGAATCTGTAAGTTCCAGTAATTGCATTTTATTACTATATCACGTATGGGGACATCCTCAGTTGT
>NC_056735.1:396044867-396047367 GCF_019279795.1 Protopterus annectens
GTGGGTCGATGTAATGCTGCCACTTGTTTTGCGAGGTGGCAAAAGAGGTCTGCTAGTCTGGGACTCAGCCAGCACTCACCGCACTAAAGAAATGAAGAAATTCCTTGCACGTTGAAGAATAGATCAAATAATGATTCCTGCAGGAATGACTGCCTATCTCCAGAATCTTGATATTGCAATAAACAAGCAATTCAAGGACCATTTGCACATGGAACTCAATGACTTCATTGAAAATAGAATGGAGAGAAATCAGCATAGAAACTTTGCAAAGCCTAGCCTGAAACAGGGCGTGACTTGGGTGAAAAATTCATGGGATAAAATCACTGACAGCTGTGTTGCCAATGCAATACGAGCAGGCTACTTGGACAAGCAGTGCTCATTTAAGGAGAGCTCTATTGCTAGGCATGACAGATTGGGGCCAATGGTTCTACAGGAAATGGAGTCACAAGAAATTCAGGCCAGAATTTGGGGGTTGGAGACTTATGACAATGTTCCAGAAGAAGATGACATGACAGTATTTGAATAACTTTTCCATCATCGGGTCAACAGAATGGATTGCTTCTGCTTTCAGTTTTATTCCCCTCCTCCAATACATATGTATTGAGATTTTTCTGCGCTTTCTGTTAAGCATGAAATATTGTACTGTGATAGCCAAGGTGTAGATATTATGAAGTTGAAATGTTTGTTGGACTGTTTATTTAGAATTTTCACACAACTGTTAATGGGTTACTTAGAACTGTTGTCCAATAACAGAAAAGTACCAAATAAATGTCAATTTGTGTACATGAATAAATGTCAATTTTTGTACATGAATAAATGAATAAATGTAGATTGTTGTATGGGGGGGGTAAATAAGGCATCCCCTGATAATAAAACCTAATGCATATTCCGATGGGGAATGGGGGGGGGGTATAAGACCCGGTCTTATTTTTGGGGAAATACGGTATGTATACACACACACACACATATATATATATATATATATATATATATATATATATATATATATATATATATACACACACACACACACACACACACACACACACACACACACACACACACACACACACACACACACGTTGAAGCTCACAATCCTGAAATGTACTATTCCTGTAACATAATATAGAAGATTAAAAACCTGAAGACAATACTACCAAACTTCTGGACTTGTTCCCACCACCCATCAAGGTGAATGTGAGCACTTGTTCCTGAATTTACACTGATAAGGATATTCAATATTCAAAATTTTTTAGACATTGTGGTCTTCAGCATTTTGGTCTTCTCTAATGTTGCTAGGATAATGCTTGTGATGCACACAAACATGCACTCACTCACCAAAAAAAAAACTTGTGGGATTTTGTAGAGTAGAAGAAAACCAGAATTTTCAGATAACATGTGCGTGTTTTAAACCGGGCTCCAAAAGCAGCATTTGGAGTAGCAGTGGTATGCATGTGCTGTTTGGAGCTCTGACATTCTCTTTTGCATGTTAACAGATAGAAGACATAGTTAAATGACACAGTGCTGTTCTTTGGTTATAGGCATTGTTTTAAATACCTGGACTTTACTACTCTAACTGGCACTGAACATTGTAGGCATTCAAAGTGGAGATGTAACATTTTATGTTGCACTTCACAGGAATGAACACGTAGCATATATCATCTTTATCTCTAGTCTGGAGTTCTGGCATTCTGTATCGTATATTAAGAGATGGAGCCCACAAATTGACAATTTATGGCTGTTATGCTATACCCAAACTGTTCTCAGGCCTCATAGTATTTTCCATTGCCATTTATATCAATAAAGAGACAATGTATAAGATAGAAAAGAAGAGAAAGAAAAGAAAAGAAAGGAAAACACAGGTCTTATTTATCCATTGTTTGACAAAGCTGAAACTGCATCATATTCTTTTTTATCTATTTGAATTACTAAAATGTGACAGTTATTTGGACAGATGTCCAAATAATTGGCAAGACCTGACATTTGATAGGTATTTTGATAACTGACAAAATGGCTGTCAAACCAGGGCATTTGGCAACTATTTTGGATGCTGTTAAAAGAGCTGCCAAATTACTATATTTCAGCCTAGCAATTGTTAATAGTGTTAGAAAACTTGTAAGACGCTTCAGAGCAGCATGTGCTGGCTATGTAAAGAGTTGCTTTTATCACTGGATTTTATTCATAGATATTGTCCTGCCATTTCTGAGGACTGAACAATTAGTTTTGTGATTCTGGATGGCTGTTTTCAAGAAAAATAACACCACATTTTATTTAAAAAATACCAGTATCAATACTATTACTAGTGTAAATGTAAACAATAAAATTCTTTCAAAGAAAATTGGCATGTAGAATTCCTTAACCCATATGCCTTTTTTTTCAAAATGTTGTTGAACCAGAGACAAATAATTCATGAAGATGGTAATGCAATGAATTTGTTAGGGCACTAAAACTTTCATATGCAATAAATGTTGCCTGGAGTTTATAGAGACCATGTTACACT
>NC_056735.1:396049867-396074867 GCF_019279795.1 Protopterus annectens
TATTGAAATATTCCAGTCATTGACGATCTCATGGGACTATGACAAGTCTTGTACAGCAGCATGTTCTGCATGCCAGTCAGCATGTATTCATGGCTGTAAGTTGATGTCCCATATGACTTTACTTTGCCCCAACCTCATAAGATATCCACTTACCTGTTCCCTTTTGTGCTGTGATAATTACCCTCTTTCTGATACATCCTGCAGCTCTGGGCATGTTATAATGACAATCAATCTGACCTCAGTGTATTGAATCCTTGTATCAAACTACCCACCCCATCCCTCTGCCCAAAATGTGCTGTCATACCTGACATAATGCTTGGGTAGTATCTTGCTGTGTATGGCACATCCTGACCATTATTATTGGTACGCCATTCATTTACAGCCAAGAAGATGATGGGAAATCACATACAGAGAGCAAGTGCATGTCTGACATTGGTGACAGCTGACTGCCTACTGGCAAACACAGTAATTCACAAATTTATTTTTGCATCTGCGCTTGGAGTACTTCTGATTTTTAAATCTGGCATTTATAAGTAAGATTATGAAATACAATTTCAGGTGTGTTGGCTATTTTCAAACTGTCCTAATTTATTTTGATTTTGAACATTGGTTTAATATTTCTCAGCCTGCTACAGTTACTGTTATGTTTGATACAATGAAGCAACTTGTTCCCCAGTAATACACCCAGTGTTAAGTGCAGACCATGTGCAGTAAGTTCCCCAGCTGTTATCAACAGTTTTCTTCAAGCCTGCTACTGTTTCAACTGACTGGCTTTTTGTAAATGCCAGATTTGTGCTTTGCCAGAGTGTTCTGTTTTGCAGAGACATTTTTGGAGATTCCAGAGATGGTTTTGGATACTTCTTAGATCTTTTGGCTTTGTGTTTAGTCTCTTGGTGACTCATGAGGTTGAGCCAGCTATCTTTAGGGTAACACAGGATATGACAGATTTTGCTTTTCTTCATTTGGACTTGAAGTCCTATGATTTGCTGGCCTTTTATGGTCTACTGTCACTTTTAAGAAACAGGCTACCTTGTCTGTCAGTGTGTCTGGTACTGGTTTAATGGGCTACCTTGTCTGTCTGTATGCCTGACAGTGATTTAATGGGTTACCTTCTCTGTCCATTTGCCTGACACTGGTTTTCATTCTTTTGGACCTAGTGCCCAGGAACTTTGCTGACTTTTTAAATTAATTGTGGCCTTGAAGAAATGGGCTGTTTTAGTGGTCTATTACTGGAACTTACCAAATTGGCCAATTAATGTACTGAATTAAAATTTATTTTCTGTTGAATTATGTGTTATTTTCTCTATTGTAGCATATATGTAGTATATGCTTATCTTTTTATTGTACTGTTCTTATGTTTGATAACACTGCATATCTGTATTACTGGACTTAATATTGCTGGTCATATACTTTACTTTGATGTTTAATCAGTCCATAAGTAATAAACACTAACTGCAACAAATCTGAAGTTGAGACTGAAATGGAAGTTCAGTGATGTCTGTTGTCTGTGTGGGTTGGTCTCTGGGCTAGTGAGCAAGTCAGCATGTACACTGCTTTATCCCTCATCCTTGCTTCTCCTCACCTTGTGTCTGACTCCCCATGTCTAGTTAGTTATCGAGTCCTACCTATCAGTAAGTATCTACCCTCTATTACTGTGCCCTTCGATTGTTGTCCCTATCTTTAGGGTCAGTAGCACCCCACATTATGATTGCATTTTATGTTTGCTTGTGTTGCCCTGCAACCTTCTGCCTCCCTGTCCTTCCCACAGTCATTTCTCAGTACCTTCCTTACATATCCTTCTCTTCTTATCCGGAAAAAACAGGAACTTTCTCAGAAAATATGTACCCTTTTTCCTCCTCCTCCTCCTCCAATTATACCTTATGTTTACCTTTGTGTGTTTTTCTCAGCTTCCCATTCTGAACTCTTTTCTCGGTTTCATATCTGCCCCTTTCCTCCCCATTCTGATGATGAACTTCGTTGGCACTTTTTTTGTTGACTCTCCTTGGCCTGTCTGCCACTGCCCATGTAGTAGTGATAAGCCACTTTGCTGCATATGTGAGAGTACATAGTCTCACCCATGCACTATGGTAACACAACTCTTCCACTGAGTCTGGTTAATACCACTTGTCCTTGTATTGTGGCATCATAATTTCCTGTGCATTCTGTTTCATCAGCTTACAGCAATATGTGAATCCTGATTCATATCTAAGCAGCTATGTGGGTCTGTTGCTCTATGGAATGCATGCAATTTAGTGGTCTGTGGTTGAACAGTGTTCTTCCATGAATCTCAGGCATAGACATTATTTCTTTCACCTCATCATTAATAACCTGTCAACGGTGGCTATTACTTTTGTAAGGAACCCTACTGTTGATAGGTTATTGATGATTCACATCAGAAACATATTGCAGATTTGTAAATGAAATTTAACAATTATATTTTTTGCTGTTAAAAAAGGATTTGTATGTTTGTAAAACTTCTTAAAATATGCACATCCTCTCAAAGAAATTTGCTGTTAACAGATCACTTAGAAAAAGACGTGCAACTAAACAAAATCAGTCTGCATGGTTTAATAAACATACAAGT
This sequence comes from Protopterus annectens, assembly GCF_019279795.1. NCBI lineage: Eukaryota > Metazoa > Chordata > Ceratodontiformes > Protopteridae > Protopterus > Protopterus annectens. The sequence goes on from NC_056735.1 coordinate 396,052,452, forward strand.
TACTAATAACTCCTCTCTGAATTCCTAAAAATGGCTGCAAATGCCATAGCTTTACCTGTCCCCATTTGGATAAATAGGTCCATATCTAAAAATATACATCCCAGACATCTGGAAAAATCCTATAGCATACCTTTACACAAAAGGGCACAACGATAGACCTCAATAAATATAGATCTATTGCATTTCTCTCTCTCTCTCTCTCTCTCTCTCTCTCTCTCCTCCTGTTAAAAATCCTCAAAAATGTGTACATGCTGTGCTTATTCATCATTTTAAGATAAATAACCTTCTTTCCAAAACTCAGCATAGGTTTAGACCCTATCAGAGTACAACAACTGCTCTCCTTCATTTTACTAATATTATAAACCAGTACAGGAACAATGCCAAACTAGTACCTACCACATTCTTAGGCCTTTCTAAAACCTTTGACATTTATCAGACCAGCATTTCTTTACTGATGTCTGTTTCTTCCAGTCCTCCCCTTCATGGTTATTTAGTTATCCAAAGCAAATGCCCAATTCAATGTGAACAAAACATAAAAGAATTGCTTGCCATATAATGCTTTTATGTTTAGTGATTTCATTCCAGAATCACAACAGAACTTCCTCTTCATTTCCTGTCCTTAGATGACGACATTATCATATAAAAGTCAAATTCAGTAATAATAAAAATCAGCCGTTACAGTGCTAAAACTGTGTATATGAAAAATATAATTAAAATTATGTAATGCATTTAATAAAAGCCAACAATTGCTCAAATGTGCAAAACATGCAAGACTGATTTACAAATACAGTAAATATTCATTCACTAAAACACATATCTAAATGACATGTAATAAAAATTATAATGGCTCAAATTTCAAAAATGGTCCAGTACTAATAATGAGCTAGCCGCATAAGTTCTTCACAATTTTGTATATTACAAAACAGGTGCACTGTTAATTGACAGCTTGTCAGTGCAACTCCTAATCCCAATTTCCACACCAAGAATTTTTGCCAACCTTTCCAGGACGTAGAATAAAATCTTTTTAAAACCAGTACAGCCCTTTGCATGCTTACTAAGGATGTTCCTATCATCACCCCTTTTAATAGCTTACATGTACTGGTATAGTTTAGTCCTGAGGGTAAGAGCTGTCTTCCTTGCATAGAATAAAGAACATGTTAAACAAATTGCAACATAAATAACCCATTTGGTGTTACAATCGTGTTTACCAACCAGTATTACTACCATCATAACTATAGCTACATTGGGTACATCTTCCAAACTTAGTCATTATTTTTCAGCCACCAAGCTACCCTCTTCTCCTTCTTTGTTATTTTCAAAATAGGACTTCTTGTTTTTGACCTCTTTATAAACAATGTGCTGGTTATTTTCAAGTTTTGTTGTTAGCCCAAAGGAATTATATACTCCTTTCCAGCTTTTGTTTAAAATACATAAGAAATGCTACCGTATGTTAACGCCATGGCCCCCATATAATCACCACTACTGTTATCGATAGCTAGCACACTTTCAGGGAATCTTAAAATTGGTTGGTATTTTATTGCCCTGTTACATTTGATTTCATCATTAATCTTATCAGCTATTGCTTTGGGGTATTTCCTGTCCATAAACATATCCATCAACACCTCAAGTTCAGTATTGAATGCACTGTAATTCAAACCAGCCTAGATAATCTTAGCACTTGTTCCTTGATCAAGTTCTTTTTTTTTGCCATGTTAGGTGGCTACTGTCAAAATGTAAAAACTATTATAATAGGTAGGTTTTCTCTAGATGTAAGATTCATATTTCCTTCCAACTTATTTTTACTAACAGCACCGTCAAGATAATTTATACTGTCCATCTTCATTTCTAAAGTGAAATGTACAAGTGAAGTAGACCCATTAATGTCATTTAAACATTCATTAAGCTCATCAATACCACTGATCCAAGCAATAAAAATAACATCCAAAAATAATAATATTTTACCAAAAATGTATTGTAATGTGAGGCAAAAACAAAGTTGGTTTCCCACCACCATAAAATAATGTTGCAAACAGAGGGGTAGCTGCAGGTCCCATGGCCACACCCATAAATTGCTTGTAATATTCACCTTCAAAGAACACTTAGTTGTTACTTAAAATCATTTCCATGAAGGTTATAACAATATTAATGTCATCATGGGAATAATTTCTGTCACTTACCAATGCTTCATTAATGCATTCAATGCCAACATCATATGGGATCAGAAGGAACAGATTGTTGACATCTGTTTCAACCAATACTGCATCCCCAACAAACTCAGTTTCAACCATAACTCTTAAAAATGCTAGGATTCCACCAAGATATGTATTTTGTCCTTAAAAAAATCCCTTCAATTTAAACTCTACAAATTTAGCCAAAAGCTTGATTTTTAGATACCCTGGCTGCCACAATGGGCCAAAAGGGGATCATTCACAACTTTTTGAACCATCTGTATCATAAAAATCAAAGGGATTAAGGTAATCACAGCTGCACAGGTAAAAAACACACTCTCCAAAGCCAAGAACACAGCATCCATGGGATCTGACAATATCCGAGGCTGCATTCTACATGAACTACAGAATGAACTGGCACCCTACCTAAGTACCATGTTCAGTCATAGCCTCACCTCAGGGTTTGTTCCCACTGAATGGCGCACTGTGACTGTTATCCCACTTCACAAAGAATGAGCCACGACGGACCCCAGGAACTACCGCCCCATTAGCCGGATACGCCTGGTCTGCAAGGCCATGGAACATATCATCATGAAACTCATAAACAAAGATATTGGTAATCTCCAAACTCTAGACCCTACCCAGTTCGGATTTGTAAAAGGCAGATCATGTCTCCTAAACCTGATTGACTTCTTTGAAGCAGTCACCAAAGACATAGATGAGGGTAAGGTGGTTCACACAGCTTATCTAGATCTTGCCAAGGCTTTTGACACCATCCCCCACTCTGGAATTATAGATAAGCTCACTAAACTAGGTATAAATCCCTATGTCACAAGATGGGTTGCCAACTGGCTCATGGACAGAATCCACACTGTGAAAGTAGCAGACTCCAAATCTGACTTCAGACAAGTGACAAGTGGAGTACCACAGGGTTCAGTCCTGGGTCCTCCCCTGTTTGGTATCTACTTCTCTGAAGTACAGGCTAACACAGAAGGTCTTTGGCTAACAAAGTTTGCAGATGACTGCAAACTAGGAGCCATAATTGAAACTCCTAACGATGTGGACATACTACAAAAGGGCCTCACTGAGACAGATGCCTGGTGTCAAAGCCATGGCCTGAAGCTCAATGCCAAAAAGTGTATTGTCATTCCCTTTGGTAAAAACTCTGTACCCATGAACTACCACATAGCTGGTAGTCTACTTAATGCCGAAAATGTGATAAGAGACCCTGGGACACAGGTGGACAGTAGTCTCTCCTTTAATAATCACATCACCACAGTGGTTAGGAAATCCTTCTACGTGGCTCACCTCATCACAAAAGGTTTTTCATCCAGAAAAAAAGAGGTCATTGTTCCCCACTACTCATCACTCATTAGACCCATTATAGAGTACAACGTCCCTTTTGGTATGTACCTCACAAGACATCTACAACAACTGGAAAGGCCACAGAAATACCTCACAAAGAGGATTACTGGCCTCAAACAGATGCCCTACGCAGACCATCTCAAAAAACTCCAGCTTTACTCTGTCGCATATCGCCTACTCAGAGGCGATCTCTGCCTAACATACAAAGCTATGTCAAACCACTTAAAGCCATGCTCCACTTAAAGAAATCCAAATCTCTCCAAGCTACACGCTCAAGGGACCTAAACCTTGTCACCGCAATAAACAGAACATGCTGGAGGGATAGATTCCTGTCCCAGAGACTTCCCATATTCTGGAACAGACTACCTATCTATGTCAAACAGAGCTCCTCATTAGCACTCTTCAAGAAAAATTTTGATGACTGGATGGGAAATAGGAAATTTACCCCAGGGATCACTTCTGTGGCTCTGCTCGACAGGGGCACAGGAAAATAATTTTCTTAGCTGGCGAAAGCCTGGGTAAATTTTTGGCTAGGCTTATATAGGCCCTAGGGCCAGTAGCCTTGTACCTACCTATGAACCTATGAATCTTATTAACTCTTAAATATTCCATTGACTGAATAGAAAAGTTATATTCCAGACCAATATCCTCCAACCATAAATCAAGCTTAAGCTATATTTACTTCACTGTTGGACACAGTGATGAATTAAATCCCATTATTCAAGTATTCAAGCATTTTCTGAGATAATTGTCTGTGATTAAAGGACGACCCCCCCCCCCTTTCCAGGTTTCATGGTTTTTATTGTTTTGTTACATGTTAAGTCACTTAACATGTACTTTTCATCAACTTAAGTTGTAAAACACCTTTTTTAAGTGACAGTCATCAAACCTTTGTCTTATATCGTGTTCACATAGCTTTTCAAATATTACAGTAGGTGAAGATGGGGGAATTGGGCATACTTTTCCTATGCAGCTCATCCAGGTCAAAATTCTGCTGCCTATTCACATCAAGATAAAACCTTAAATTTAACTTTCTGATACTAATTTAAGTTCCAATAGGGTGTCAATCAAATTAGGTTTCTTCGGGGGTTTAAAGGCAAACCCCTGTGAAAAGAGCTTACTGTAGACAGGTGTAATCTGCAAATGACTGTAATTTAATACTTTAAATTCCACAAAAACATGAACAGTACCTATATGGATGCAGGACAGATTCAGCCTCATCTGTTTTCCTTCCCTCGCCATTTGTGGGACTCTTGTTCCTGGGATCAAAATAAGGAGTCCTCTGATTGGAATGTGAAGTCTCTTTTACCTGGTGGTTCTCCTCCATTAATCTTGATGAACTCCTCACTAGTTGACAAACTTGTAAAAAATCAGGATCCTCCGAGCCTTCTTATTGAATCTCCTCTTCATGGTAATTAATAAACTCAGCCTTCTGATCCTCACAGATACTATTCTTATTCCATGTGGGAATTGGATGTACTTTCCCATCCTTATGGTCAGCCTCATCCTGCTTCAATTTCATTTCCTTCCTGTTACACATAGAATCACAATTTGTTTCACATTATAGAAAACCTTGCTGTACAGTTCCTCATATATATAGTAAATAATAAGTCATTTGTAATATCATTCTCCAGTTTTCTAATGCCATTCAATAACTTACTCGTAGTTTTATTATTATCACTGATAAACAAATTCATCAGGTCAAAATCAGTTTGCATCAAACAGCTCAAGTAATTCATCATGGAACACATGTCCATTTGGAAATTTAAATAGCCTCTTAGGCACCTGATCCTTGTTCTCCAACACAGTAGGGAAAACCTGGAACACTCTTCCTCACAATCTCACAGCAATCTCCCCTCTTCCCTGCTTCAAATCCCAACTCAAAACACACCTCAAAATCCACTGGCTCTGCCCCTGTAGCAACCCTGACTAGTCTACCTTGGATATCTAGGTACTCTCAACTTTTCTGCTGTAAATAACTAGCTTTCCTCGTGTATCTAGGTACTTGCAATTTTTTTTCTTTTTTAGCTTTAAGAAACTCTTAAAAAAAATAAACTCTCTATTTCTCACCTTCTGCTTTTTACTTAATATCTAATGATTTTTTACATATATATTATAACCATGCTTAATGTTTTACCTGTTATTACAAATGCTTGCATGTGGAGCTTTTCTCCCCGGGTCTCTGCTGAAAATGGACATATATCCAGTTAGACTAGCTCGGTCAACAAATGTAAAATAAAATAAATAAAATAAATTAAAAAAAATTGTCCAACTGGAGTCCTCTGTATTTTTGAAAAAGCTTCTCCAGTTTAAAGATTTTAGTTTTAAGTGTCACATCTGTATTTAATGTACTTACTACATTCTTGGAGCTAAGAGTAAAGCTCCACTTGAACCAATTAAGCAACTGTTAGATAATTTTCATATAACTGTATGTGGTGGTTAAAAGACCTTGTTTATGAAAGTATAACTTCTGTGCTGCAAGGTTTATGTCTAATTCTGTTTAAGTACAACTGTTTTACTGCTAAGTACATATGCATGTAAGGATTGTTGGTCAATTATTACAATAACAGGCAAAACCTTTCAACTGCTCTAATCATTGTACTAGATTTTAAGTATAAAAAACAGTGTCCTCATTCCTTATCTGCTCTATCCTGACCCTCTTTGCTAAGAAACTGTAGTTTTATATACTTATTTTCTCTTTTTTTCTTTTGCAGCTACTCTACCTACCAGCTACTTAGAGTTATACTGCAACAGTGTGCTGATTCCTGTTCTCTGGACCTATCTGCAAGCTGCCCCTCAGTTAAACAGGATACTTTAAAAGTCTATCTTCTGGTGTCTTACAAGCACCCTGTGTAGGTTTACATTTAAATATCTTTGTATTCCTGACAATTTGTACTATACCATTCTGAGACTTGCACTCTAGGACCTGCACCCCCCCCCCCCCCTTGCATTTTCCTTGCAGGACTTTAAATCTTTATTTCTACTTGGGTAATCTTGGGTTTCTGCTGACTTACTCCCATTAACATTACACTGCAAAGAACAGTGTATGTGTTCAACTTTCCTTATATGCAGGGTAACACACACTCAATCAGACCAATGCTGTCCCCACCTGAAGCCCTCTTTAGCCAACCCCACCTTTACTCCCACTGCCTAATAATTTCCTTTACAGTCATTCCCAGTAGAAAAGTTTGAATTTGGCTACAGAAATCAAGTATAGCCCAAACAGACTATATTTATCACTTACCCTGCAATCTTTGCCAAAGGTTTTAGCCCGCTCCGTTCGCTCTGCTCACTCCGCTCTCCCCCCTACCCCAAAATCCCTCCCACCCCAGCTGTACTCAAATTTAATCTAGCAAAAGACCACTCCCACTAATATCCAACCAATCAACTCATACCTCCCATAATCTCCACCCCTCTACTCCTCCTTCCTACTTATCATACAACCTAATCCCAACACAGTCACGTCACTAACTACTACAATTATAATCCTTTGCTACACTATTCTAGCATTTACTACATCTTACGAAGAAATTTCAGTGAGTTCTTCCAACCACTTCCATTGCACTCTGTCAACTATCCCTCTCAAATTCCCACCACACAATTTCACTATTCCAACCCCAAAATGTCTCCTTCTACCACACCTACCTAATTACCAAGCCTGCACCTCATCTGAATGCAAATTATTCTTAAAATACCACAAGCATTTCACTGCATATATAAAACATATCCTCCGCATTCTCTCTAAACTTACTCTCAGTGGAGACGTGCAATTTCTCCAACCTCTCTACAAACCCCCCCTCCAAATAGCTCCCCTATCACCCAAATCACACTTAATAAAAAGCCAGTAGACATCCTCATTATGTCTCTTAACATCAGAAGCATCTGTAACAAAATCTAAGACCTCCAGGCATACATACACCTGTATTCCCCTGACATCCTTATCCTAACCGGATCTTGGCTTAAACCTCACATCAAAAGTGAAGAAATACTCCCACCTGGATATATCATCCTCCGCAAGGACAGAATATCCAGAAAAGGAGGCGAAGTGGTACTGATGTATAAACAGCACCTCAATATCCAAATTTTCACCCAGTCAGCTCCCCAGCTTGACAAGGAAGAAATCCTCTATGCTACCCTAAAATTAAATCCTAAGAAAGCAATCAACTTAATAGGCTGCTACTTCCCTCCAGGCCAAAATATACCCCCTTGAAAACCTATTAAACTGGGCCAATCTCTCCCTACCCCAAGAAACCATCATACTCGGTGACTTTAACATCAACTGGCTATCCTGCAATAGTAAACCCCCAGCACTCCACCTAGATCTCCATGGCTTCTCACAGCTTATACAATCCCCAACCATGATAAATAAAAACCCCAATAATCACACCATTCATGATTGGGCCCTAGTCAACAAAGATCCTCACTCTTACCTGGCAGGCCCCTTACCTGACTCCCTAAGTGACCACTCTCCAACCTTCCTACTAAAACACCACATAAATAGCAGCAAACCCATTGTCTACCGACACATTCACTAGAAAGCTAAATTCAACTCCAGCTCCTTCACCACCTCCCTACAAAGAATAAACTGGTCACCCCTAAAATACCTCAACCTAGATGAAGCAGTCCACTACTTTAACAGCACTTTCCTCAACATCCTTAACTGCCATGCCCCCCAAAGATGCACCAAAATCCAAACTAAAGAATCCACCTAGCTACAAAGAAACACCAAAGACTTTAGGAAATCCAGGGATAAAATATGGGAACAATGGTGCACAACCAAAAACCCCTCAGACAGGCAACTATTCCTTGAATTATGTAACAAAGTCAAAAAGCAAGTAAAAGAAGACAAATCCCTTTTCTATCAGACATACCTAAACTCCTCCCAAAACAACCCAAAGAAATTCTGGTCCACAATTAACTCTATCCTCTGCCCAGGGAAGGTAAACACCCCCCACCAACCACCCCTCTCTCCACCTGTAGCATAGCTGACTCTTTCAACAAACATTTTACAGAGACCATTCTATCCCTAAGTAAAAAATACTTCCCTACATCAACACCCCCACACCCAAACCAACTCCACCTCTCCCTCCCTTCTTCCTTTCCACAGTATCCACCTCCAACATAAAAAACTACGGACAAAACTTAAACCCACAAGACTAGCAGCTGACAATCTGCCCACAGAATACCTAAAAATAGCAGCTGATGTCCTCCAGACCCCGTCACTCCTGCAACAAAAATCTACTCCAAGTCACCAAACCCAACAACTCTGCAGGGGAAGTGCTATTCTCCTACTCCATATCCAAAATCTGGAATTCACTTCCCACTGCCATAACTACCCTCCCTTCCAGCAGTCTCTTGAAAAATGCTCTGAAAGCACACCTAAAATCTCACTGGCTATGTCCTTGTCCATACCCCAACTAACCCCCCCCCCCTTTCTCCTGTACCACTAATTAATTGCCAGCTCTGCTATTAGCTGTCAGCAGGTTATCAGTATTTCATTACTATTTCATATCCTTTAACTAGCAGATGATTGCAGTATGATGTTTACTCTTTTCTCTATGTGAGAAATTAATACTACTAGGCAAATGTCTTGCACCTTATATTGTTATTATACTCTGACATATGTCATTACCTGTCAGACTGTGTCTTTGCTATAAATACACTATTTTTTCCCCTCTGAAATGCTAGATTATACTCTTATATTATGTGAAATTTTGTTTGTCTGAATATACACTTTTCGGCCACCAAACCAGGACCGAAACACTAAAGGTGGAGGAGTGTCAATATTCACCAATGATATTCACACCACCAGGCTAGTTGGCCAACACAATGTGTCTGAAATTCTCCAAGTGCAACTAACACTAGGTAAGACTGCAATCCAAATTGTAGCTTGCTACAGATCCCCCACCATACCCCAAGATTCTCACTACACCTTTCTAAACATACTGGAAAATATTAAGATAGAACCAAACACCCTAATACTGGGTGATTTTAACTACCCTGCCATTAACTGGGAAAACTACTCATGTCCCAACACCTTTGCGCAACGGTTCTTGGAATTCATAAACTCCAACGCCCTGGATCAACTAAGCCATAGTCCCACCAGGGGCTCCAATATACTAGACCTGGTCATTACCAACATGGGAAATCAATGCTCCATACCTATGGTCACCCCCTCGTTAGTCAGGTCTGACCATAAGCTAATCACCCTTAACATCCACATCCCACCCCCCAGTAAAGAAACCACCATAAAAACTTCTCCAAAGCCAACTTCATGCTACTCAAGTCAGAAGTGACAAACTTCATGACACCCATGCAGACGGGAACTGAAAGTTCAACTGCTGAATCCTACACTAAGGCACTGTACAAGCACATCCACTCATGCATGAATCGTGCCATCCCAAATAGAACCAAAACGCTCTCATCCAAAAAAAGGAAGCCAATCTGGTGGTCCCCTGCCATAAACAAACTTTACAACAAAATTAAGAAACTTTTGCAGAAAAGAGGAAAATCCCAGGATGCAAAAAACTCCCTTACTAGCCTCAGTAAGAAACTGAGATGCCTCATAAAATCCTCCAAAGCTAGTTACGAAAATAAAATTGCCAAAGATTCCAAAGACAACCACAAAGCATTCTATAACTATGTCAAGAATCTAAATGGCAATGCTCAGATCTGCTCTGAGCTAAAACAGAATGGCATTAAATATACTGATCCGAAGGATATTGCCAATATCCTGGCAGATCGATTCAGTGCCAACTTCACCCCCCTCTCACCTCCTAAATGGCCCATCTCAATACCGGAAGATTGCCAAATTCCAGTAATAACGGCCACACAGGTACAAAATGCACTCTCTAAAGCCAAGAATACAGCATCCATGGGACCAGATGACATCCCGGGCTGTGTACTACATGAACTACAATATGAACTGGCACCTCACCTAAGTGTCATGTTTAATCATAGCCTCACCTCAGGTTTCGTGCCCACTGAGTGGCGCAGAGCTACAGTTATCCCAATCCACAAGGGGGGATCCAACTTGGATCCCGGAAACTACCGTCCCATCAGTCTGACAAGCCTTATCTGCAAGGCCGTGGAGCGTATTATCATGGAACTTATAAACAAAGACATTGGCAACCTTCAAACACTGGACCCCACCCAGTTTGGGTTTGTGAAGGGCCGATCTTGTCTCCTGAACCTGATTGACTTCTTTGAATCAGTCTCCAGAGCCATGGACAAGGGTAAGGTGGTCCACACAGCCTATCTAGACCTTGCCAAGGCCTTTGATACCATCCCCCACTCTGGAATCATAGATAAACTTACTAAGTTGGGCATTAATCCCTATGTCACTCAATGGGTTGCTAAATGGCTTACTGATAGAACCCACACTGTAAAAGTAGCCGACTCCAAATCCAGCTCCAGACAAGTGACAAGTGGAGTACCTCAGGGTTCAGTCCTGGGACTGCTCTTGTTTGGCATCTACTTCTCTGAAGTACAAGTCAACACTAAGGGACTCTGGCTAACAAAGTTTGCAGATGACTGCAAACTGGGAGCCATTATTGAATCCCCAAATGATGTGGATACTCTACAAAAGGGCCTTACAGAAACAGATGCTTGGTGCCAGAGCCATGAGCTCAAGCTCAATGCCAAGAAATGTATAGGTATCCCCTTTGGGAAAAAACATGTACCCATGAATTACCACATAGGTGGCAGTACACTAAACACTGAAAGTGTGATAAGAGACTTAGGGACACAGGTGGACAGTGGTCTCACCTTCGATAACCACATCGCTGCAACAGTCAGGAAATCCTTCTATGTGGCACACCTCATCACGAAGGGCTTTTCATCCAGAAAAAAGGAGGTCATTGTCCCACTGTACTCATCCCTCATTAGATCCATTATAGAATACAACGCCCCATTTGGTATGTACCTCTCAAGACATCTGCAACAACTGGAAAGGCCTCAGAAATGCCTCACTAAAAGAATCGCAGGCCTAAAGCAGATGCCCTATGCTGACCACCTTAAAAAACTCCAGCTATACTCTGTCGCATATTGTCTACTCAGAGGCAATCTCTGCTTAACATACAAGGCCATGTCAAACCCAGAGCTGTTGGACATGCTACACTTAAAGAAATCCCAATCCCTCAGAGCTACACGCTCCAGGGATCTAAACCTTGTCATCACAATAAACAAAACATGCTGGAGGGATAGGTTCCTGACCCAGAGACTCCCCAGACTCTGGAATAGATTGCCCATACATGTCAAGCAGAGTGCCTCTTTGGCCCTCTTCAAGAGGAACCTTGACGATTGGATGGGAGAAAGGAAATTCACCCCAGGGATCACATCGGTCACCCTGCTAGACAGGGGTCCAGGAAAGTAAATAATTTGGGAAGAAATAGCCAGGGAATTGTTATGGCTAGGCTTGTATAGGCCCTAGGGCTGATAGCCTAGTACCAACCTATGAACCTATGAACCTATGAATATGGAGCCTTCATTGTGATAATATACTTTGACATATAGGTAATTTATCCTGTTGAACTGTGTCTTTACTATAATTATATTGTTTCTTTTTTTCATCTGATATGCTAGATTGTACTCATATTATGTAAATCTCATATGTCTGAATACATGGAGCTTTTCTCCCCGGGCCTTCGCTAAAAATGGGCATATACCCAATCGGACTTTCCTGGTCAAAAAATGTAAAATAAATAAATAAATAAAATAAATTGCTTAACTTACCACCACATACACTGTCATTAGCACTGGAGACCTTAGTTTGCAAAGAAATGCTAGCAACTACATTAGCATAAGTACTAGGTCCCGGTCATTCATCCACATTCAGTTCAAGTAAGGGATTATTTACTGTGCCATCAGAAGTAATCTTGCTGCTAACTCTAGGTGTAATATCAAAATCATAACAACTCCTCTAAGGAGACCCAACAGCTGGTATATGTAAAAAGCAAAGTTTTATTAAAATAGAGTAAGCGCTTTCACGTTCACTAGGAATGCTTCATCAGACTACAAAGCAGTTCCAAATACACACTTCATAAATACAAACAATAAACAAATCAAAAAGCACCATCATTGATTAATCAATCAAAGCTGCAATTATTTTAGGTGTAATATCATCAAAAATCCTTTAATTTTTTCAAGCGATTTAGGTTAATAATTGCACCAAAAGCATCAGGTCGTGTGTACCTGCACTGATAGCAGTAGTGGTGATTATATGGAGGTCAAGGTGTTACCCTACACCAGCATTTCTAATGACATTAAATCTATTTTAAATAAAAATTGGAAAGGAGTATTTGATTCTTTTGGGCTAACATCCACACTTGGTAATAACTCATGGATTGTTTATAAAAGGGAAAAAAAGAGGAACTCGTATTTTGAAAATGACAGAGGAGGAAGTGAGGGTAGCTTGTGACTGAAAAAAATGACTAAGTGTGGAAGCTGTTCTCAATATCGATTTATTTATGATGCTAATAATATTGTGATTAGTAACTATCCAAGAACAATCATTAACAACGGCAAACACAATTGCAACACCAAAAGGTTTTTTTAATATTGTCATTTGTTTAACATGTTCTGTGTTCTATGCAGGGAAGATTGAGCTAGCCCTCAGGACTAGAATATACCAGCACACATATGCTGTTAAAAGGGGTGATAATAGGGACACTTTTTTTTCAATTTAGAGAAGTGCTTTATAGAATGGATGTTTACTGTATTTGTAATTTAGCCTTTCATATTTTGCACATTTTAACTTTTGTTGTTTTTATTACATGTATTGTATAATTTTGATGATATTTTTCATACACAGTGTTTTACCACTATATTAGGTGATGTTTTGTTATTACTGGATGTGAATTTTATGTGATTGTGTCATTATCTATTTTAGGGCAGGAAATGAAGTGTGAGTTATTCTGAGGAATTTCCATTGTGTTGTAAAACAAAAGCACTGAACATTAAAGCATCTGGTCTCTGGCAAGTGTGTTTTTTATGTTAGTTTCTTAGTTCCCTATCTGGAAGACAACAAGCAGTTGAATGGCAGAAGGAGTACTTGCCCTTTTTAACAGTTATCAGAGGAGTCCCACAAACCTCTATACTACGACCCTTCCTTTTCAGCATCGCCATAAACAAGTTCCATACTTTTACATGCCTTGTTAGCTTAATGCAATATGCAGATGATTCAGTATTAATATGTAAATCCTCAACACTATCCAAACACAAGAAAATAACTCATGCTTTTTTTCTACTCTGTCAAAACCTGCCTAAAAATGCAAACTTGCTGTTTAACCCACCCGAAAAAAAACTAAACTTATGATCTTGACATCCAAACAGTATTAAAATCAAAAACATATTCATGATTACATTATGAAATAATACCAAAAGTTAAACAGTAACCATATTAAACTGTTATGTATTGTAATGGATGACAACCTCAAATTTGAGTAACATACATTACAAACTGTTAAAAAAAATCATCAACAACTAGGATCCGTTTATAGAGCCAGACAGTAGCTGAATGATGCAACAAAAAAATTCTAGCCTCAGCCATTTTACTTCCAAAGCTCTTGTACACCTCATACATTTTTAATAAACATAAGCGCAGCACTTAAAGTCAAGCTAGCCTCTTGTTATAAGAAAATTGCTAAATTTGCTAACAACATCCCATACAGAACCCATCATTGCCATTCCTTAAAACAGCTTAACTGGCTTGAACTAAACAACTACCTAACAAATTCCAAACTAGTTACTGGCTACAAACTAATGTAGTACCCCGAGAAATGCCCAGTACTACCAAATACTCCACCACTGTAGTCCCACACAAGGGATCTCTGTAGAGGTGAAAAATTCCTATTATTAGCATTTAAGTCTAAGAACTCACCAGGGCACTCTCTTTACTCTTATGTCCTCTCCAAGATCTGGAGTTCCATCCCTCCTCATATAAAAATGAATGGAAAACTCCCTGTTTCCAAAATGCTGCTCAAGAAACACTTTGTTCAGTCATGGCCATGCTCTTGTTCTTCACCCGATCGAGTCTGTCATCATAACTTTGTGCTTTTATTACTCCTCTTTCGTTTTTTCTCCTTATCTGTATTAACATACTCCTCTCTACATTTCTCTCATCTCTCATCCTACCTATAGTCTTGTACCCATGTCCTGTTAGACCAAACCCATATCTCTGCTACCACATTCTGCATCTTACCACAGCTACCTTTCCTCCTGATACCTCTCTCATCATCAGTACTAACAATTATATTCTAATTTTAACAGGCTATAGTAACTCAAGGTGTACGACTCACTACTGAGAGTTTGTAAATTAGTAAATACATCTAGACTCCATAATTTCTAGTGAAATAAGCACATTTTATAATTTATATAGGTAACATTATTTTTCTCTTACCAAAATGCTTGAAAACATTTATCAAAGTAAACAGTATAATCCGCAGTACTGTTATGCAATGCCTGTATCTCTGAAACGGTAAATATATAATGTAAATGCAATTATTTAAGTACTTCTGAATGTATAATGTAAATGCAATTATTTAAGTACTTCTGATGGAGCTTTACTCCCTGGGTGTCTTCTGAAAATAGACTTTGCTCAGTCAGGCTATCCTAGTCAATAAAGAGAAATAAATTAATAAAATAAATACTTAAATAATTCTTTGACAAGTGGAATTTAGACTTTCTTTGTAATGTTGATGACATGTAATATATTCTAAAGACATACTTCTGGAGCATTTCTCCCCAGGCCTCCGCTGAAAACAGGATCTGTGGAACCTAGTTGGACTTTCCCGGTCAACAAATGTTAAATAAAATAAAATAAAATAAAATGTTTCACAGAGTGTTCATGCAAGCAGTGGACAAGTTTACTGTATTAGGCACATCAAACAGTTAGATAACGTACTGTACAAACATGAGTAACGCAGTACAAAAACAATGAATTCTAGTATCTACATTCAGAACACTTCAACCACATTGTTAAAAAATGCAAGCTTTTATTCTACTAATGCAGTGATGTTAGGGTTGTAAAGTAAAAGTAATAATGGTTAATCTATTAAGAGCACCATTTAAAATTCTTTTAGCTGGAGCAATTGACTGACGTCCTCTTGAATTGCCTCTTTGTGGTTGCATTATTAGTTAACAATTACCATCTTAAGAATGTTACATAAATTGTGGATAGTGACAGATTAACCAGTATTTCCTACACAATATGAGCTGGAGTCTTTCTAGGCATGGGATTCATTGTCTACAATATAATACAAGGCCTTGTTCTTGTGTAGTAATGACTTTAATGGGTAGTGGAGTTATTTGGAATATTAACATAAAGTCAAGCTAGACATTCTTTGTTAATTAACCTGAAGTTGTAGGAAGAATGCAGGACTCTGGCATATTAGTTTGAGCCTTTTTCCACAAAACAGAACTGCATGTGATCAATGTTTATTGCAGGGATAAGTAGTGTCTAAAACACTGGTGATGCCCATACATTACAGTATTGAACATGCATAGCATGAAGAAGTTTGTGGCTTCATACTGAGTAAATTTAACAACTGAAGAACACTTTGACATTTGTCAGAGTATAGAGCATTGTTATAGAAAGTTTTCAATAAAGATGCATTTATTATGTGTGATTGTCCATGCATTCACACGTATATCTTGTTTAGCAAATCAGAAAGGCAATGAGTTGCAAATATCTTTCTAGGACAACTACAATCATGTTAAATTATGTTACACTGTGCTTCAAAAGTGCAATTACAAAACATGAATATTTTAAAAGAATATCAGTGTTCACTTTCTCCAAGATGGCATGACCTCAGAATGGAATATAGAGGAGTGGGAAGGGTGCAACCCCACACACGTGACATGAGCATAGTGGATTGAATACCTGCTAAATTATTATAATTTAATATTATTTTTGTAGTTTCCCATATTTTTCATAATTATTTGCCTGGAGATGAAAGTCAAAACATTCCATACTGTTTCCCTAATTTACAGTAAATCAGTTGCAGAAATAATATACTTTAGAAATATTGATTTGAATCCCTCCATTTTTGCTTGCATACTGTCTTCCACTAACTAGTTTGAATAGCCACTATGTGTTCATACGCACTAGAAACAGATGCTTGTATCAAATAGGTGTGTCCCAATTAACAAAGTGTAAAATAATAAATACAGTAATTTTTTTATCTTTATAGCAATGGAAATGACAAGTATCTTTCAATTCTTTTCCCCACAAATCCATACCATTGGACAGTACAATTGCTTACTTTATGTTAACTTTCTACTTATACAAAATAAATTCTGTTCTATATATGGAACATCATAAATATTTCACTTTATGCAGAAATTTTTTAATAAAGTTCCAGCTGGATTTGTAGTTTTGTTCTAAGAGACTGTGACACATATTTTTTAGAAGTTAATACACTAGCTAACTGTGATGACCGTGCCCTGGCCCAGCAATCAAGGAGCCTCAATCCTCACCACTAACACCAGGGAGGTCGTCTCATAGAAGAGGAAAGGATAACTAATACACACAGTAAAGCACAATTTACCTTAAGTGCACACAGAGATCACAGTCAGTCTGGGGCTGGCTGCTCCCTTGCTTACTAGGTCCCCAATAAGACTCCCTACTGGCACAGCTATAGGGTCCAGGTCTAAGCCTAACTGGGCAAGTTAGAACCTCCAGTACCCTCTCTGTCCAACCAGTGCTTTGTGTCCCTGTCCAAGTAGCTGACACAACACACACACACACACACACACACACACACACACACACACACACGCACACTTTGAGATAAGTATTTATACAAATTCACAGACACTCCTGGGAAAGGCTGACACAGATTCTCCAACTGTGCCCCTTTACCCAGACTATACGGTAGTAATTACTGCCACCACCCAGATTATATTATCAGCTACTAAAAGGCCCTTAAAAGGGTTTCCAATTATTACTGTGCAATATTAATATTCAATGGTAATGTGACTATACAGTCTAAGGCTTACTGGAAGGGCTTAGACAGTAAACGCTATAAATATATAATGTACTCTAAAGCATACTTCATCTCTTCACAAACCAGCCATGGGTAGAAGGTTTTAAAAGTATTTAATAATAAATAATTAAAACACAAGACAAATCTACTACATCACAGTGATACCTAAGAGTTCACAGATCACACAGAAACATAAAATAATACAGTAGGACAGGTCTGGTTTCAAAGAAAAATACCTAATTAATCTTTACTAGCTTTAACTATTCCAAGATATCACAATGCTAAAAACTTACATGTGAGCATAAGCAGAGTGCTGATAAGTTAGATGTCCAGATCAAAATGTTCTATGTCTCTTGTGAGAAATAGTATTTAAACATTACTAACAAACATGTCTCTAAGGCCCTCCCAAAATTACATCATTTTTGACACTTAGATTTTCCCAGTATTCATATTGCATCATCTTAACACCTGGTCTGAGTTCTCAGGCCACAAATTGCATTATTTAACAATCTAACATCTCCTCAGAAACTTACAATGATACAAGACATTTCACATGTATATGCTAACAGAAACTAAAGCAATAAAAGTACCTTCCACATCTAAATTCTGGTCATAAACTTTAGCCTTAAAACAATGGGCATGAAATCTTTATCCAGCCGCTCTCAGGCAGAATACTAACATGAAAGGATACAACATGCTTCACTGGGCCAGTAGAGTGCAATGTTGTCACATATTTTGCAGTTCCACATTTCACAGTGTTTTCTTACATTTAAAAACACAAGCCTGTATTTTACATTTATTTATACAATTGATAGAATTATATATTAAATTCTATTTGACTAGGCTGGCAGTCTTCGCCCATCTCTCCCCAGTCGTCACACTAACCATTACAGTTAACTAAATATTCTGCAAAGCATGCCATAGTACAGTAACTTTGCACATCAGGCACGAGAACACGGACTTCAACCTTTTTGAGATGAGAACTGGTCTAATATGAATTACTCAGTGAGATGTGATTTTTAGCATTTATATTACCTCATCGAAATTTTACTGCATCGAAGCAATAAATGTAGAAAACAATTGATCGATGCAGTAAAATATCGAATGAGTATAAAAAAAAACAAAAAATAACAACAAAAAAAAAACTAAAGGGCGTAGGCAGGGGGCAAGCCCCCCTGCACCCCCACACCCCCCACTACTTAAATATACCAACTCCGAGACTGTACTACATTGAGGTAAATGGAAATCTCCCCCTATGGAGATATCAGTTTACCTGGCCGATATTCTTCACTTTTGATATTGCCGTGCCAACAATATCAGATTCGATATTGTCAGCTTGCGTGAATATAATATAGACCCGATTTTTATTTGCTTCATATAGTTGCTCCCCCCCTCCCCCCCAAAAGGAGAGATATCTATACCAAACGATTGCAGCCCCCCAAACATCTCCAGCGCCCAAGTGAGAACTGCTCTCTCCAAAGCAAAAAACACAGCATCCATGGGACCTGATGGTGTCCCCGGCTGTGTGCTCCATGAACTCAATGAGGAATTAAACCCACAGCTAGGACAGCTGTTTAATCAAAGTCTTACCTCTGGATACGTACCCAGGGAGTGGCGCACTGCAACTGTGGTACCACTTCACAAAGGCGGTGCCTCCACCGGCCCTGGAAATTACCGGCCCATTAGCTTGACAAGCCTTATCTGCAAAGCCATGGAGAGGATCATAATGGTCCTCATAAATAAAGACATAGCGAATTTGCAGACTTTGGATCCAACCCAGTTTGGCTTTGTCAAAGGCAGATCATGCCTTTTAAACTTGGTTGACTTTTTCGAAACAGTCACCAAAGCCATTGATGAGGAAAGGCAGTCCATACAGCCTACCTCGATCTGGCTAAGGCCTTCGATACAATACCCCATTCGGGTATCATTGAAAAACTCATCAGCTTAAATGCCAACCCATACATCACAAGATGGGTTGCAAACTGGCTGAGTGACAGAACCCACAGGGTCAGAGCTGCTGGCGCCATGTCAGACTCAAAGCCTGTCACAAGTGGTGTCCCACAGGGCTCAGTCCTGGGCCCACTCTTGTTTGGCATCTACTTTTCCGAAGTACAAGCAAACACAGGAGGGTTATGGCTGACAAAGTTTGCAGATGACTGCAAACTGGGCGCCATAGTAGAAAACACATCTGACACAGATATCCTTCAGAAGGGTCTCACAGAAACGGATACATGGTGCCAGAGCCACGGCCTAAAGTTAAATGCCAAAAAATGCATAGTCATACCCTTCGGGAAAAACAAGGTTACCCCTAGCTACCAAATAGGTGGCAATCCACTGAGCACAGAAGAAGTTATCAGGGACCTGGGGACCCAGGTTGATAGTAGTCTGTCATTCGACACCCATGTAGCTAAAGTAGTTAGGAAGACCTTCTACATTGCCCACCTTATCATGAAGGGATTCTCATCTAGATCAAGGGAGGTCATAGTCTCCTTTACTCATCACTCATCAGACCAATGATTGAGTACAATGCCCCATTCGGAATGTATCTGACCCGACACTTGCAGCAGCTGGAGAGGCCACAAAAGTTCCTCACCAAAAGGATAAAGGGTCTCAAAAATCTGTCCTATGCTGCCCGACTGAAAGAACTCCAGCTCTATTCAGTCGCCACCGCTTGCTCAGAGGTGACCTTTGCCTAACATACAAGGCCATGTCAAACCCAGATTTGATGAATATGCTTCACCTCAAAAATCTAGATCCATCAGAGCCACAAGGGCGGGAGACTTAAACCTTGACACGGCTATTAATAGGACGTGCTGGAGGGATAGATTCATCACCCAAAGACTCCCTATGCTGTGGAACAAAATCCCGGTACATGTGAGGCAGAGCACCTCGCTGGCCTTGTTCAAGAGAAATCTTGACCAATGGATGGGAGATCGCAGATATACCCCAGGGATTACCTCAGTGTCACTGCTCGACAGAGGCACAGCAAAATAATGGGTATAGTTCCCCATACTAAAGGGGTGGCGTAAGCCACAAAACGATGGGCTAGGCTTGTAAATGCCCTCAGGCAGATAGCCTAGTATGAACCTATGAACCTATGAACCTATGAACCTAAGAGAGTGTTGAACATTCAGATGAGGCATTTGAAGTAAAAGGTGAGATTAGACAGGTAGTGAAAGCAAATAGATTCAGATACATGCTTAATTAATGCTTAGTAATGGATATTTGGGTCTAACACAGGTGCTCACATGATAGTAGTTAGCCACACTCTTCACTGCCACTTGATCAAAAGAAGCAAGTCCTTGAACTCCCACTAGCCCTATCTCCCATTTCTATGTAGCCCTCCCAACATCCAACTCTATAAAACTGTATAGCCTCACCAGCACCGTAATTCTAACTGTAAAACTCCCTCCCAGTTCCCAACCAGAGTTCTTGCTCCATTACCCTAAACCTCCACTCCCCCTTCCTAAACCTGAAGTTCCCAATTGCTCCCAAACCTAAAACCCCAACCCTCCGTCCTAACCTTAAATTTGCCAATTGCTCCCTAACCTTAAAATTCTCTTCCCACTTCCTAACCATAAAATCCTCATCCTGCACTGTAAACCTAAAATCCCCTCTATCTTCTTAAACCTAAAACCTCCCTCCTGCCCCCCACCCCCATGCCTGCCGTACTTGCCCAGCACAAACTCGAATAATGTGTTTGCAACATAACTGATAGCTTGAATTAATGTCTGAGTTTGAGCACAAGAAGCAGCCTAGAACAGTTACAAAATGCTTGAGTCTTAGAAACACTGTTTTTTGACTGCTTAGGACACGTTCACTTGTAGTAGAACCTATATATTCCTTTGAATTATACTACCATTCCAGCTTGTGAATGAAACAACAGATCAAAAATAAATCCTTCATATTATGATGCACATCAGTCTGTTCTTTACAAGCTAATAAAAACTGTCTGATCTTGTCAAATAAATATCTAACAAATATCTGACACCAGATTATCATCAAGCTGAAAAATTTCCAAAGATCAGTTTGCCAGTGTCTTTACTACAGCCCATTTTACTATTTTAATGACACTTTTGATGTGTTTATAGATGAGAAAATAATATTTTACAAATGAGCTATGTTTTCTAACACTTAAAATATAGGATAGTATTCCTAGTTAATATACAAGTGCTCAGTGGATGTGTGTTCAGGTTATGCACAAACAGAAACAAGGCATGATTTAGACATAAGCTGCACTCATGTGCAAGAGCTGATAAGTTATACAGAGCTTCGAAGGCAAATGAGTAGATATTTACCAAAATCACAAGAGGATTAAGCCAGTGCCATGCAGGTCTCCTATGGAATGGCATACTTTCCTGCGGTGCTTGGTGTGGCAGACAGCAGCAATGTGGCTATTAGGACCCATCTGGAGCATGGGGTGAAAGGTATCACAATTTTAAGGGCTACCATGCTATCAGCTGCCAGGTAGTGTGTGATACATGCAGTTATATCATGAACATATTGGCCCATCACCCTGGAAGTACACATTATTTCCAAATATAGCACACAAGTTCACTGCACCACCACTTTCTTTATAGTAGGATTCCTTGTGGTCATCTACTCAGTAAGTGCAGATAAATCATTTTGCTTCCCATAGGTATTTGTCTATGTAGTGATAGAGTTTGTAAAGATTAACCACCCTGTCCTCATGTAACCCCTCTTAAACAATGACACCAGTCCACAACCCACAAGGAAATGAAGAGAAGTGCTGTAGCACTGACCTGTCCCAAACATGCATAATCATTAAGTGAGTGTGTGGCCTTCTCAAAGCCTATGTCTTCTACCTGCATGAGTTGGGGATGGGTCTTCAGTATGATCTTACTGCTGTATGCAGAATTTTCATGGCTTCTACACTA
>NC_056735.1:396079867-396094867 GCF_019279795.1 Protopterus annectens
GAAGGGATTTTGTTAATAGTACATTGGACATAGAGGAGTTCAGTGTCATTATCTTGTCTAGCAAGTCTTAACATTAAGTTGTTTTTTCAAGAATCTGGAGACACCTACACCTTTACTACCTTTATATAATGAGAGCAGCTTACTGTATCATCTTGTGTCCTTTTTTATCTGCTAGTAAGCCCTGGGCTGAATTTGAAAATTTACCGTATGGTCAATGCTCTATCCCCGTCAACAAATGCACATCCAACCAACCAAATAAATAAACAAATACAACTGAATATTGCTCTCATTTTATACTGTAAAATAAAAGCATTTACACTGCATTACTTATGTACATTTCTTTCTTGTCAACTTCTGCAGATCGGCCTGAGCTTGTGACACCTTGACTACAGTCAACCAGATGACAGGAAGGTCACCACCCCCTCCAGGGCTTGTTTCACAGGAAGTGAATGGTGGCTCCCCATGGCTAGTAGCCCATGGTAGTGGTACAGCCTGGTAGGCCAGCCTGATCTTCAGGACTTGGTGGAAGCTGCAGTGGAGACAGCTATGGAGAGGCAATGGGGTCTGTATGACAGCCTGCTTTAGTGGGTGCATGACTTGCTGTCCTGGTTGGCTTCACAGAGCCACTTGAGTCCTTGAATCCCCTTGCCCAAGAACATTAGGTAAGGCTCCTTCTGAGGGTCTGCAGACCAAAATAAAAGAAGTGAGAATCATATATACTCTCCATACCCCATCATCTTGTTGTGCATACTGTGTGTATCTGTCTCCCCTTCTATTTGTGAACCTAATGCTTTGTGTGACTACATGTCCCTGACTGTTGTGTATCTGTCTCCTCCCTTACTACCCATTATCCTTCTCCATCTTCCCACGCACATGGAAAGGGGGGGGGCACAAAAATAATTACCCATCTGCTTCAAAATCCTCCAGCACAAACCCTTCATGTTTTCCTGTTGTGTTTCTCATATCTGCTCTCTCCCCTTTTTTATGATTTTTCCATCTTCCCCTTTTCCTTAGTTATAAAGGCCAAAACCTGGTGTACATAAAAGGTTACATTTACAGCAAAATAAAACCTGGAAAACTAGCTCAGTGCTGTTAGTTAGTTGTGCTGGAGCCACAAATCATGCAGGTTTTTGTAGATCCATGCAATACTAGGTCAAACATGGCACTTGCTGCCAAATGCCAAAAGCATTCAAAATTATTCAGGAACCTTTTATGAAAATTTACAGCAGCATGAAAGTTTGACACACTTCTGTATTGTGGTCTATATTATTTCACTGAAACTGCAATTCTGCGAATACCTATACATCGACCCCTATTCAGCAAACAGTCCTTTTATTGAATGCACAAATCATCAAATATTTTCGCAGGTAACTAACTTAGAAGGCCAACATACTGAGCGATACACACCACAGTATACGAAACACACCAAAGTGAGGAACTACATCCCGACTCCCCAGTGTGGGAGGCTGTACACCCCTTACCAACCCTACTTATATATACCAACTCTGAGATCGCACTACAGTGGAGAAAAGGCCAAATTTCCACATGTCGGCCAACTAACTCAGTGCCCTGGGAAAAAAGTTCACTGATCTGAACATACGATAAAAGGACGTTCGCTGAACAGGGGTTGATGAATAGGTATTCGTGGAAATGGAGTTTCAGTGAACAAATATAGACCCCCTGTGTTGTACTTAGCTGACTTTACACACTTTCTGCTCTATACAGTTTATGTGGGTGTTTCTTCACATGCTTTAGAATTTTGGAAACCAGTGCCAGTCTTTTGCATTTAAAGCATTTGTATATTGTCATAGAGGCATGTTTTGCATTTTCGTCTTACCAATCTCTGCTGACCATGACTATGAATATCATCCACAATCTGAGATTGTTATACTGCTCTTATGCAAGTTGCAGCATTAAGCTAGGAACTGTATATCACATGATTATCCTAGATGCATATTTCTTTACAGACACTGCTTCATGTAACTATGGCATATATATTCATGTTATTTCCTTTAATGTTTTGTACAATTTGTGCACATCAAACCATTTGTTTTGAGTCTATTTCCTGAGTACCATGTCAGGGTTACTGGGGGGATGATTACTGAGTGAGTGAAGGGCATCCTTGGTACAGCTCATTGAAATACAGTCATCAGAGTTAGTACTTTTTCATAAGCTCTTTCTCTGAATCACTAAGTGTTGCTTGCCGGAAATAGAAGAGTTTTGCTAGTCCATCTGTCAAGCTCCATCACTCATCATCAGAAACTCTCCTGGCTTCATAAATAACATGTAAGCTGGAAGGTATGGATTTCTGCACTTCACATGAAAAATAATGTTGGCATTAAATTATTTCTTCCTCTTCTGGTGTTTTAACTGCAGATATGAAAAAAGCAAAATTCAAGTAAGGGCCAGCAATTTATGGTAATAGTTGGATCCGTTCAAATCATCTTAAACATTATTTCTAAAAACGTAGTGATGGTCATCTCATCTGCAGGGAATTCTCCATCACTCTTAGTTGCTCAATTTCTATTAAATACTAAGGATAGTTGTATTAGGGAATGCTGAAAATTTTGTAACCTTTGCCTTACAGGTGCAGGCTGGACAGTATCCTGGACTGAATTATGGGTTAGAAAAAATAATATTGTTTACAGAATTTATACTACCTTATTCTCAAAGTAACTTTAGAAATCCTCTTGAGATGCTTTTGACCATGATGTTTCCTATATGGATTCTGCATGAAATTCTGATTCACAAGGTATGGAGGAAACACATCACTACTGACAAATGCATGAAATACCACAAGAACAAAAAAAATTGTAAGCATTTTTGCAAGGGGATAGCATATATATATATATATATATATATATATATATATATATATATATATGTGTATGTATGTATATATATATATATATATATATATATATATATATAAAAAATGTAGTTTTTGATATACAAATATATACGTATATATTTATATATATATATATATATATATATATATATATATATACGCATAGACAGATATAGAACCGATATAGAAATAGATATAGATATACATGAGACTATGACAGATGTTTGAAGTATCAATACTTTGAATACTTGTTATACTACTAAAACAGTTCATATCACAAAGATTCAAATACATTGTATGTTGCATGATGTTGCCTATATGGATTCTGTATTAAATCCTGATTGACAAGATATGGTACAATCATGTCACTGCTCACAAATGCATGAAATGTCAAAACTACAAAAAAAAAAAAAAGCATGTTTTACAAGCGGAAAGACCCAGTGCACCCCCCCCATGTGAAAAGAAAACCCCACAAAAATAAATATTATGTATTGCATTATACTTACTATATAACTTGATAATATGTATCTCTCTCTCTCTATAAATATATATATATATATATATATATATATATATGAGAGTATGACAGATGTTCAAGGTATCAATACTTTGAATGCTTGTCATACCACTAAAACAGTTTGAATCACAAAGACTTGAATACATTGTAATTTGAATCATAAAGATTTGAAAGAACATAAAATCTATTTTTTACAGGGAGGTAAGCTCCCTTGCATTCCCCACATCCCCACTGATGCATACTGTTCTGATACTGGTCTATTTCCAAGATCGCACTACAATGGGGATAGGGCAAACTCCCTGACCTCCACTGTGCAGTGATCTTGTACTGTAAAAAGCTGGCACATTTAAATCAGTTGAAGTTCAATCAGCTGTACCACCTTTTTTCAGTTCAGAAAGTTGCCACTTATTTTTTTTTATTTTTATTTATTTATTTATTTATCATTTGTTGACCGGGAAAGTCCGACTAGGTTCCACAGAGCCTGTTTTCAGCGGAGGCCCGGGGAGAAATGCTCCAGATTTGATGGGTTGAAGGGAACTCATATCTATCTATCTATCTATCTATCTAAATACATATATGTATATATATATATATATATATATATATATATATATATATATATATATATATATATATATATATGGGTCTACTTGAGATTACTGAAATCGCAGTAGACTGACACATGAAACACCAAGCCGAAAAGCTCGATGGCTCAGATGACTGACACGTCAGAATGCTGACTTCCGAATGGTCGACAGTCCATCTTGAGTGGAACAGGAAATCCGTTCTTGTGGATGTTTTAGTGCGATCTCGGAGTTGGCATATTTAAGTTACAGAGGGGCGTATGGAGGGTCCCCTGTGAGAATGTGAAATGTAAAGGTAAGTGTTTTAGATTTTTAATTTGTAGTGTATGTTTTGTTTTAGTGGTAAGGGTTTAGTTTAATGTAGATGGTGGGTAGGTTTTGAGTGAGGGGAACTAGGTGGTTTTCTGTTGAGTGTTGTGTTTTTTCTTTTGAATGTTGTTTACGTGTGTTGTTGTGTGTATGTTTTACAGAGGTGTGTCAGGGTTTTGACGTGTCAGTACTGTGTGTGGGGTATGTGCGGTGTCAGTGTTGTGCAATGTCGTTGTTGTCGGCTCTGTGTTTTGCGTGTCGGTTATTTGGGATGTTGGGTAAGTGAAGGAGACCCATATATATATATATATATATATATATATATATATATATATATATATATATATATATATATATATATATATATATATATATATATTTTTTTTTTTTTTAGTTCCCTTGCATTGGGCCGAATATACATTTGTTCAACAAATGCAGAGGTGTGATTTAATTTCAACATTATGGGTGACCAAACTATACATATGTCAATGGTATGGAATGTTGATATAGGGTTGGGGGGAAGAGTTTGTGTGTGTGTGTGTGTGTGTGGGTGTGTGTGTGTGTGTGTCTGTGTGTGTGTGTGTGTGTGTGTGTGTGTGTGTGTGTGTGTGTGTGTGTGTGTGTGTGTGTGTGTGTGTGTGTGTGTGTGTGTGTGTGTGTGTGTGTGTGTGTGTGTATGTGTATGAGAGTCAGGGTTAGGGTCCAGATGAGTGAAGGATGGGTGTTTTGTGTTTTGTGTGTGAATCTGTGTATTTTAGGGTAAGGGTTACATTAAGGGATAGATGTAGTGCTGTTTGTTTGTTTGTAAATGTTTGTCTGTCTGTCTTTTGTAGTGGCAGTGTTATGGGAAGGTTTTAATCATGTTAAGGTGTATGGTTAGGGTTGGGGTAAGGGGCAGTGTTAGGGTTGGTGCAGGGGGGAAGGGCCCCTTGACCTTTTTATTAATGGGTGCTAACCCTAACCCTAACGCTGCCCCTTCTCCTAACCCTATACCTTAACATCATTAATATCTTTCTGTATCAGTACTACTATTCAAATAAATCTGAGGCTAGTGTTACAGGAGGTTTGAATTTTAACATTCGAGAGTAGAACGGTTTGGTCATGTACAAGAGACCCATATATATATATATATATATATATATATATATATATATATATATATATATACATATATATATATATATATATATATATATATATATATATATGTATATATATGTATATATATATATATATATATATATATATATATGTGTGTGTGTGTGTGTGTGTGTGTGTGTGTGTGTGTGTGTAAATAAAGAAATGTATACATACATGCATATATCGGTGTGTGTGTGTGTGTGTGTAAGTGTGTGTGTGTGTGTGTGTGTGTGTGTGTGTGTGTGTGTGTGTGTGTGTGTATATATATATATATATATATATATATATATATATATCTATATATATGTATGTATCAACTTCATGGTTGCAGAATGACAAATAAGGGAGAAATCACCCAAAAGAATGGCATCACTGCCTGCAAACTTAGATACTTTGTTTTCTGTATTAAAGTGGTTTTTAGTTCTCAGCCTTGACATTTGATGCCTTTATTTTATTTTATTAAACTTAGAAACTTCACTGGAAATAATTTATTATGGAAAGTAAAACAGCAATCAGCATTTTGTGTCTCAGGATTCATGTGTTCGATGCTTGGGGGAATCTAATTTTAACTACTTTTAAATATAACTGCTTATATTGTTGTTGCACTTTTTGCTTTTCCAGCCTGCATGATTTTTCTAATGTCTTCTATCATTTTCTTTGTATCGTTACCATGAAGGTTCGCCACATTTCCATTTATCAGATCTTTATTAGATTTTGCACTGATGTTTTAAGCCTTTTGTTAGGCAGTTATTTTACTGCAGTAGATACCAGCTGACACGTTTTACTTAGGACTGTACTCTGTCTGGGTGGATATTAGATTAAAAAAGAAAAACTAAGGCAGCAAGGAAACCAGTGTAAAATATGCCTAACCACATAATTTAAATGTCAGTATTACCTTTCCTTCTGCTCTGCTGCTTTCTGTATGGTTTACCTTTTGGTTTGATTCCAACCGCAGACTAATTGCTGGAACAAAGTTAAATTCCACAGCAGGTGCAGAGTGCAAATGTTTATTTCTTCAATGGTTAAGTCAAGGTGGTATGGTAAATGCTGAAAGTTCTATGTGGGAGTGAAACCTACTTAGAACATGTATGATTTGAGGGTGTACATAGCCACCAGATGCCGTAAGGTAGTTTTGAAAGAATGCAGTCATCCAGTCCAGTAACAGCATTTTTTTTTTAAATAACAATTCTTTGTTTCAGAAAAGGAAACATACCTTTCAATTTAAATTCTCCTTTTTTGCATAAAAAAGAAAAAAAAATATGCAGTTTTTCTTCTCCAGTTTAAAGCATGAGAAAAGACTGTAAATAAAATATAAGTTTAGATGCAGGGAAGATATCCAGAGATACAAATCTATATCATCTGTGCTGCTGTGCAGATCGTGATACATAAAAATGCTTATATTCTGTGCAGTCAGAGTGGAGTCCAGCTACCAAACAAGACTCAGTATGTGCAGCCTGAAATAATGCAAATTTTCATTAAAGATATTCCATTTTAAAAGACACTTTCAATATATAGCAAAATCAGTAACAGAATACACTTTATTTTATCGGTATACAGATTCTCTATGGATTGGTATCACTGATATGTGAACTGTGCCTTCCTACAAACTGAATCACATATCCAGTTTAACTTGTGCCATTTTTTGTTAATCAACAACACTTAGCAATGCTCCTGTTAATTATCAAGCCATAACTGCAAGCAACTCTTGCCTGAATTTTCTTAAATAGGCACTGATAAGGAAAACACTGTTCTAATAGTATTCATGTAGTTGTTATTACAATATGTATTTTTTTCATCCTCGCTGTCTGACAGCTATTATCATTCCTTCCTAGGTCCATTCTTTCCTCACAGGGCAAAACTCACTCCCTGCCTGTTTGTTTTCTGTGAGGCGAAAGCTAATGCCAAAGTCCATCATTTGGGTGGTTCTCAGGGCTTTTCTGCTTAAAGCCCTAAGCTCTCCCTTTCATGGATGAGATTAGTATCCATGTTACCTCAAAAAGCAAAGAGCTACCCTCATCAGCTTGGTAGGACCACACTAACATTCCCAAATTGTGGGCATAATCTTTGCCTGCAAGTCTACTCTTGCACGTGGTGAATAAGCAAATACAATCACCAATCCCCCTCACCAGTATGAGTGAACTAGCATCAGCCAGTCACTCTCCTTCTCCCCCACCTGACTGCTCCAGCACCCCTGTTGATAGTCAGACTCAGGTCATCTGGGACACAGTCAGAGCTTCCTTACTCTGTGCCATAGAGCTGGGAATAATATGTAGGTATTAGTTTCTCAGAAAATGTACCCTGATATTCCTATTGCCTCTCTGTTTGCATTCAGAATGTTGATAGTATAGTTATTGATAATAAAGTAAGCTATATGCAAATATACTTTGTTCCTTCATTTCCCCATAAAGAACATAAACACAGTTTGGCTTTTTGACCAAGCTTTATTGAATAGTCATATACAGGTAACCATTTGAAATGTTGGGACATGCTAGAGCAAGTCCTGAAACATGGGACTGAATGCCTGAAAGTACTGACTTACATATACTAAGTCCGAGAGGCCATTTTTCTGAACATTCCCTTTTCTCTGAGGTATGGCATTCTCTGAGTTGGTACATATAAGTTTAGGGTGGTTGTGGGGGACATGACTGCACATAGGGAGGTGCAGGGTTGCCCCCCCCCACACACACAAAAAGAAGTTGAAAGGAGAAGATTGATTTTTGACATTCGCTTTTAGGTCTTTTTTTTTGGCTTTTCAGCACTTGGCGTTTCAAATGCTGACATGTCAATAGGTAGCCATATTGGAGCATTTCTCCTCGGGTCTCTTCTGTAAATGACTCCAACCAATTGGACTTCCTGGTAATCAAATTTGAATAAATAAATAGATAAATATACATATATGTATATATATATATATATATATATATATATATATATATATATATATAAAATATATATATATATATATATATATATATATATATAAATATATGTACACATACACACACACACACACACACACACACACACACACACACACATATTTAACCAGTCTACATTATTTGTTTTAGTGCACTTGTTTGTATAAGAAGACTCACACCACTGACATTTGTTTCACTTCGCAATAGAACTATTTATGAACTTTGATGTACTAATATACTGCATTGACTGATTACAACAGGCATTTTTGGTACCAGTGTTTATACCAATACTCTTGATTTTCCTTTTGCTACCTACGTAAATTCATACTACTTTGAGTTAGTGTATCCTCCAAAGAAGAACACATTCTTGTGCTACTATGAACTGGCCAGTCCTGTGATATGTGTTGTGTTGCGGTTGAGTGGCGCTTACCTATATTGTATTTGCTGAAATGCTAAGATAACTGCAGTTAAGCATTTTTTGTAAACCATAGCTACTGCCACTAAGGGTATGGTGTTCAACACAAGAACTACACTAACATTAAACCTGGGGCAATAATTGAAAAATAAAAATTACCAGTAAGGATGACCTTGGGATGGCCTTGAGTGGTATGCCCAGAAGGATGGATGGGACCAGAGTAATTGGGCTAGGATACTCTGAGGTCAGCATACTGGACATCGTTTCAAAGCCTTCATGGACATAGAATGGACTGACTACCAGTACTACGATAAAGTAAAACAAAAGTCACTGCTAAACTAAACCACTGTAATCTCTGAAACACAGGCTTAAAAAATTAATTGTAGGACAAATGTTCTTAATGCATTGATGAGCTCTTAGTTTAATTTGTCCATGTCTTTTGGGTTTCTAATACCATGATGAGAGTTGACCCCATTCCTAAGTCAAAGTGTGATTTAAGTTTGTGAAATTAGTATTGCTATAATCTTTGATGTTAACCAAAAGTGTTCTTTGCAGCACCCACAACTTGCCCAGAAATGGCTCCTTCTGCATTTCATATGGCATTACATGTATTGTTAGCATATCTAAATATGACTATACTTTTTTTTTTTTTTTTTATGAGGTCCATTGTTCCTACTATCATTGGAAATGTCTGGGAATCCTTCTTTGCCATTGCCCTTGTTTTTGCCTACAAATCCTGGTAGTTTATGACTTTGTGTCTCTCTGTATGTAAGACACTGTTATCACTGAGTGTAGCAATTTCAGTATTCAAAGCTACTTTTGTCTTCTTTTAATGGTCTACTATATCTGTTTTTCTTGCATCTATTTTTGAACAGCTGATAATGGATGATTCCATGTGACTCATGTTTCTGGTGTTTCTTAGCTACTCCAATATTGTCATGTTTGCACAATCGCCAATGTAACATTCTTGCCACATTATTATGCCTTTCTGTATACAGGCCCTCTGCCATTAGTGTATCACTCCCAGCAACAAGATAAATGACTGTTTCCAGTTCTGTTTTACAGAACCTGCATTTGTCTGTTACTCCCACATGTTTAATAGATTTTGTAAACCAATGTGTACAGTCCACTATTCTGGGCTGCCAATATTAACCTTTCATCATTTTGTTTAAATTCACCTCTCCTTAACTATTCCTGTATCAGATCCTGATCAACATGAGGTTGTTTCTTAAGTTCTCTGTACTTGCAACTGTATTTGTACCTTTTCCACATTGCTTGCCTTCTTATCTGCTGTTTCTCCTTATATTCTTTCTTTTGTTTATCGGCACATTCATTTGCTGCCTGATTTTTGTTTACTTCTGGTTTGACTTCTATTCCCACTTAACACCAATATGCTTCTGCTAAACTAAACATGGAAGCATGGAAGTCATATTAGTCTTGTTCTCATGTTTTAAATCACTATATTTGGACCTCGTGAGGTTAGCAGACATGCATGCAGTCCTACATGCAATCTGTTTCGAGGAGACCCATACCTCTTTCAGAATGGGGAATCTATAACTGTGGTATGCACACTGATTTTTATATATCATTTGATAAGTAAGAAGCATTTTTCTTGTTTTCGAGTCCAGCTGATCCACTACCTTTTGAGGACAGTTAATCAACCCAAAACTGTAAGTTAGAACAGAAAGAGCAAACTGGTTTATAGCTTGGACTTTGTTTGAGTTAAAACATCTTATTACACACCCTTTGGCAGACAACATAGTGTTTTATATATGCTACACTGATGATTTGATTTTTCTGTGGAAGTGAGATCAGGAGACTTTTTTTGTCCTTTTTTCATGATTTAAACAGCACAACTGATTTCCTTAAGTTTACAGTTGGTCACTTTGGTGAAAGTATTGTTTTTTTTTTAGATTTGCACTTAACTTTTGACCATGTGAACCATTGTTTTGTAAGTAGCATTTGTAGGAAATCAACATTTGTCAACCAATATTTACACCAAGAAAGTCTGCACCCTAGTCAGATGAAAAGATGTATAGTAAAGGGCCAGTTTATTCATCTCAGTCATGTGATCAGTAAAGATTATGATTTTTTTTGAATGAAGTGGGTAAGCTTTCCCACATCTTTTTTCAAAGGGGTTATGATTCCCGCTGGTTAGATAAGATAATATCTGACGTTAAAGAGTTGAGGGATCACAAGGCTTGTCTTATTTTATGTTTCAAGCAACCTTTAGTTCAAGTGGTGAACAACATTACAAGTGATTCGATTAGAGTCACTGACAATTATACCTTGGCATTTCCCATTCCAATTGCCAATGAAATGGGGGTGATTAGATCTATTCTTTTGGATAATTGGAAGGTAATTTTAGGAAATCCAGAATTAACTAAGGTACTCTGTGACAGACTGATTTTCACCTATAAAAGGACTATGAACATTAAGTCCATTTTGGAATGAGGCGCTGGTGTAGTTTCAGAAGTGGCATGTAGTAATCCAAGCACCTTTTCTTGTGGGCAATGTAGGCAATCTAGATTCCTCACTTGTACTTCCACAGTTGCGTTTAAACATATCAACAAAACCAACTGGGCTAAGGAACACTACACATGTAACACTAAAATGTGATGTATTCTGCTTTGTGTAATTCATGTGACTATTTTTATATAGGCAAGACTATAAGGGCCTTAAACAAATGGATATATGAACATGTTCTTGCTATTAAGAAAAAGGAGTCATCTAATGCACTAGCTAGACATTCTGTTATGTGCCCCAATTTTAAGAAATTTACTTTTTTATTTTGGAAAAGCTAAAAGCAGCCTTATTCAATGGTGACTATAAAACTTTGTTGGAATGTCGAGAGAGCTTGTGGCAGATTTTGTTAGTGGCTGACCAGCCTCCTGGCCTTAATGAGTTGATCAACATTAAGTGCTTTTTGCAATCACAAAAGTTGTAAAGATGTAAAGTCTTTAATGTATTTCTTTTTATGTCAGTTCATTGTGTTTCAACAGTGACATTATGTGGTTATGAATATTCATGTGGGTCTTTTATTGGATGGTTGATATCATGTGACCATTTGAATTTCTTATTTAAATGTGGGTGTAATTGATGGGTGTGTTTCTGAAGAAGTTCTTTTTTATTAAATTTGGAACAAAAGCGCTAAATTTTGTTTAGGCATTCTTATATTATCTCATTACAGCCAAGAGCACCTCCAGGCATTTCTGCAGCTACCTCCTATTGATGTCTCTAGGTGTCAAATATTGCTTGTTCATATTTGCATTACTAATTCCAAAACTATGCTACATACAAGGTATCAGAAGATTCCATCTTAAAGCATATATGATGGCAAACACAACTCTATTGATATTTGACATCTGTCTGATGGAGCTAAAGAGATATTGAATAGTATTTGCATACTGTTTATTTGTATTGTAATAATTGTCATATTTCTCTAAATGTCTCAACATTCAGGCAACACAGACAGAACTGCATAGCCTCATAAGAAAGTTCACAGCTATATGAAGAAAATCCTGCTGGCGGTATGTGTCTTGCTTAAATGATTACTGAGATATCATAAAATGTTTATACAAAATTACCAAATTAATATTCACTGCCTTTAGTTTGGGTTATGCAATCCAGTTTAAGGCATTAAACTGAATGAATGCCACTAATGTAAAGATTAATTTATTATGCATAGTTTGCCATTTGTAGTTGTCTAGCAACACTTATGGTTCCGCAGATATGAATATTTATTGGAACTGTAAAGTGATAACTTCATTTTTTTCAGGGCTCAAGCCACCCCCAACTGGGAGTTAAAAGTGCACACTCAAAAAAGCTGTACTGGAGGGAATGAGTTATTTGAGAAGGTTTTGACCCCTTTAGTTGTGCTTTCAACTCCTCATCTGATGAACTATGCAGTCTTAATTCATCCACAAAAAGAACATGAGAGATCTTTACACATTTCTTTTTGTTTTCTGGGAACCAAATTGTAACCATGAACTAATCTGTTAAGTAGACAGCTTAATGGGTTAAGGGCAAGACAAAAGAGCAGCGGTGACAAAGAGTCACCCTGAAATTTTTCCCTTTGAATTTTAATTTGTCCTTTATCATGGCTTAGCTGCAAAGTGGTTTGCCACTGCTTCACGGTTACTGCAATGCTGTTGAGCAATGTAGAGTGTATCTTACACATCTGAAAGCACTCCTTTATCCATGAATGTGGAATGCTGTCAGTTTTTTATCTATCTATGTCATACTTAGATTTTTCCCTTTTTTGCAATTCTTCATTATGACTTCATTTAACAACTAATTTTCCTTTGTTCCATATGACTTTATTTTCTTAACCTTCTGTTCTATTGCTATGGTTGATTTTTTTTTCTAAATGGCTATAAACTCTGCTGGCATCAGTTCCTCTTTATACATCAATGGAAGGGATGTTATTGTTCTATAGTTTTTAGGATAACTTACAGGTTCACACTTAAGGAAGAATATGTTTTTTGCTGTTGTCAACCAGGTTGGTGTCTGTCTGAGATAAGCATATAAGTAGTTCTTACTTATGGCTAAATCTTCATGTAAAGATGTTAATACTTTTAGCCAGAAGTTAGATACTGTATCTGGGCCTGGGATTTTCCATTTAGGAGCTTTTCTTAATTTTGTTTCAATTTCTCTGGCCTTTACTAAATACAGTTTCACATCCTGTCCACTGGAACTTCTTATTCTTTCTTTTACTTTTTCTATCCATTCAGCATCCTTGTTATGTTCCTCAGGATCTTCATAGATATTTCTGTAAAATGTATCTATTTCTTCTTTTTTTGGTGGTATTTTTATTCCTTTTGTTTTATTTCCCAGCTCTCTGTAAAACTTTTTTGGTCATCAATGAATTGTTTATTTTGTACATATGCTTTATATTAATCTGCATATCTTCTAATTTTTTCTGCCTGTGATGATATCTTTAGTTTATCTGCCATAGTGTATGATACTTAGATCCTGGTCTGTTCTAATAGTGTGAGTTGCTTTTATCAAGTCTATCTTTCAAAGTATTTTTGTTGATATGTTCCCTCTTCTATACTCTTCTAACAGTAACACGTTTTGTCTTAATTGGTTTACATTTTTCTCTAGTCGACATCCATGATGGCATTTGATTTCTTCTCTTCCTTTCCCTTACTGCCCTGTATTTTTGTGGTAAAGCTTTATCTTTTATTAATTTAGCTGCAAAGTAGTATATCCTATTTACATGAATTTCTGTTAATAATGTTGATTACTTTGCTCATTTGTTTTATCAGACTAACATTTTGGGTCTATTGACTGTTTATAAGCTATTTCTTTCATTGATCTTAACATGTCTATCCATCTCTTTTAAATTAAGCAACTCTTACCTTAGATCACCTTCATCTAAACTGAGGGCACATTAATTATTCTCCATTTCCTGCAGCCATTCTACAGAAAGTTCCAGAACATCTTCCTGTGACATATTCTTTTGAGCTGCATCCTGTGTCATCCATTGCTCTTTCATATGAAAACTCACTGGCTTATTACTCCACAACATTGACTGCATCAGAGTCGCCACTGTTTTCTTCTCCTTCCCTTGCTGTGCAACTCCAACTGAACTTTTGTAGTACATTCCTACTAAAGACTCCAGAGTATCTTCATATGACAAGTGATAAGGTGCTTCCCATTCCACCTGTTTTCCTTAATTTGGGGACTCATTGTTCGATCATGTTGTGACGTTACTCTAAAATTCTAAAAACATAAAGCATGTTCCTGTGGGGGGAAAACAGAAAGTGAATCACATGAAAATTGTACTGTATTTCTTCGATTTTTTTATTTATTTATTTTTTGCTGGTTGCTTGAGTTCTAGTTAACTGAGAGTTTACTGTACAATCAAATTCAAAACCAGTCAAGAATGCATGCTATATTACACATTAGAATGCATGCTATATTACACATTCAAGGGCAGGATAATTTAAAACCAGTATTAATAGGTAGAAAGCTAAAAAAACATAGAAAAGCATCAAAAAATCTACAAAAAGGGAAAGGGGCAACAGTTCAATACTTTTGGTAAATGAGAACAACTTTAAGAATTTTGAAATGGCTATTATAGGTGACAAGCCATAAAACAGGCTGGAAATGACTGGTGGTAGCTATTTTGATCCACAAATAGGCCCACTGCAGTAATTCAACACAGTCTGCAGAATTACAGTGGTGAGTCATCCCCATGGCCATGCTAAATATTAATAAGGCATTCCAGTGCTCACTGCCAGAAATGCCTCATCCTGGAG
>NC_056735.1:396099867-396162367 GCF_019279795.1 Protopterus annectens
TGCATTCACAAAATTGCCCCCTTTGTCAGCAGCGGTTTATGTAAGTGCAGGGAAATTATTATGAATCGCAATCCACAAGTGTTATACTGTTACAAAAATATAAAATAAGCTGCAATACATTTATTGGGCACCAGATTTTTTGATAAAATAAGAAAGATGTTTTAGGCAACAAATGGGAGCAAATATATGGAAATTTGGAGGATAAGTGTTCAGGAATTCACGTCATAATGTCAGCTTTTGATATTACAGTGTGTGATGTAATATTTTTTGAGACAGAGAGGAGGATAGTAGCAGAGTGTTTTCTTAATGGTAAGATGGTGAGAATTATAGCAATTTATGGTAGTATATATTTAAGAGAATTGCACAGAGAGCTGGAAAAAGTAAGGATAAATTGTGATTTTAATTGTGACTTGAGGAAAAAAAGTTGAGTGAGTAATTAAAATATGCGTAAATTTTCGAATGAAAATAAAAACAGAGAGAAAGCTACTTACATTAGGGGGAATTCAAGCCAGAGACAGATTTCTTTGTATATAGGAAAGATTTAAAGGAAATACAGGGGAGTATGATGGCTGAACTCTCTGACCACAAATTGGTGGAGAGAATTTGATAGAGAATGGTATGGGAGTCAAAAGTTTAAAAGTAGTATATATCTTTGAAGTTCCTACAAAAACAAAAGTAATTGCTGTTTATGGAACACAAATGAATGAGGGTATATTATAAGACCACAGAAGTACCTCACCAAGAGGATCACTGGCCTCAAGCAGATGACCTATGCAGCTCGACTGAAGAAACTCCAGCTGTACTCAGTTGCATACCGCATACTCAGAGGTGATCTCTGCCTGACATACAAGGCCATGTCCAACCCAGAATTGATGGACATGCTCCACCTAAAGAAAACCATATCCCCTCGAGCCACACGTTCCAATGATCTAAACCTAACCACAACAATAAATCGGATGCGATGGAAGGATAGATTCCTGTCCCAGAGACTTCCCATGCTCTGGAACAAGATTGCGATCTACATTAGGGAGAGCTCCCTGTTAACCCTCTTCAAGAGAAACCTGGACAAGTGGATGGGAAACAGAAAGTTTACCCCAGGGATCACTTCAATGGCTCTGCTGGACAGAGGTACAGAGAACTAATCTAAGGGGGGCAGTGAAAGCCAACACATTGCGGCTAAGCTTATAAATGCCTTCGGGCAGATAGCCTAGTATCTACCTATGAACCTATTATAAAAGATGGAAGGGCTGGTGAGTTAATTATAAAAGAAAATACACAGCTTATTTGACATTTCTGAATAATAAGAAAGAAACTCATAGTGTTTAGTATTATTGACTGACTGCAATCATATGTGGTTTATGAGGGACAAATAAAAGTAAGAGGTAATGTTAGAGTTTCTTTTGTAAACTCAAGGACATTTGAGAGGTTTGGGAGTGCGTGTATGTGTGTCTTGGGGGGATTGATGGACGGTGCCTGTACTAATGTGATGCATGAGCCTCTAGTATTCTTTCTGCTTTATCAAAAAAACATCCAATCTGAACTCCTTAGGCATCTAATTGATAACAGCCTCCTCTCCACAGCCCAGCAAGGCTTCAGATAATACTGTAGCACAATTATAGCACTACTCAGTTTCACTAACTATGTCAAATGCTCACAGGAAACCTCATTATTTATTTAACATTTGTTGACCAGGAAATTCCAGCTAGGACAGTACCTATTTTCAGTGGAGGCCCAGGGAGAAACACTCCAGATGCATGTCTTTGGAAAGTGGGAGGAAACTCACACAGATGCAGGGAGGATATGAAAACTCTGCACAGAAGGCACCCCAGTCAAGAATCAAACCAGCAAACCTCTTGCTGTGAGGCAGCAATGTTAACCACTGCACCACTGCACATCTTTAGTCTTTTCCTGGATGTCCCAAAGCATTTGACAAACTATCCTACCAAACCTCTCTTCTCTGCCTTTCTATCCTAGGCCTTGACTATTTTTCTATCTCCTGGTTTCACAGCTACCTATCAAATTGTGAAAGGCAGTCAAATGGCAAAAAGAAATATCCCCTTTCTTTGTTTTCCAGTCTGTGCTCCACATGGTTCAAAATTAGGTTCTATACTCTCCAACATGTTTGTTAATGACCTGTGCTCCACAAATAGTGGCACTTCATTCTTTTGATACACTGGTGATACCACACTTGTGTTCATCTAAATTTTTCCCAGAAGTAAACGATGAGACCCAAAAGGGATTTTCTACCACTGAGCTCTGGTTTCAAAAATCTTAACTTCTGTTAAATGCTAAAAAATAAGCTCATGCACTTCACTCCCAAAATCCTTTCTAAAATAAAAAAAGTCTCCATCACCTCAGCTTATAACACTTCAAGTGAACTTATTAGTCATAGAAAACTGCTAGGTACCATTACAGATGACCATTTAAAATTCAGCATCCATATACAACCCATCACAAAAACATGCCAAAAACAAGGTCTACTATATTGTAGCAAGCATTTCCTACTTGACAATACCAAAAAATTGCATCCACATTTCTTTTTCTCATTTTTATATGTCTCTTCCTTCCTTTCTTAACCAATCTTTACCAAAAAATCAAACAATGTTACAAAACGACATGTAGGATTTCTACAAACTGCACTTGTAAAACCTACCTCTGCCTAGACTTAAAACAACTACAATGACAGAAGCTACCTCATTATGTTTCTCTAACCCAAATTAACAATTGTCTAGAAAATAATTTACAAGCCTCATGGCTGGATCCAGCACAAGTCAACCTAGGCAACTGCTTAGGGTCCATTGCTGGTTGGGGAGGCTTGGCTCTGATTCAAAAAAAAAAAAAAAAACAAGAGATTTGTTTTGCTTTGTTAGCATTTGTTTTTTTCAGCATTAGCACACAGGAGATCTTCAGTGTCAACATGCAAGAGAGCACACTGGGTGTTACTGTCAGCCTCAACCAGTGACAGAGCAGGAGATTTGTTTGTCAGTGGGTGGGAGATGTGTACTTTCTACAACTTTACAGAACACAGCAGAAGACTATTGTTTAACTTAAGAGCTTTCTTAGAGAGAAAGAGATTTCGTCAAGGGAAGGAATGCAGACTGGGTGATTTCAAAAGGGAGAAAATCAGATCTTTGCATGGTGAAGTGTGTGTGTGTGTGTGTGTGTGTGTGTGTGTGTGTGTGTGTGTGTGTGTGTGTGTGTGTGTGTGCGCGTGTGTGTGGGTGTGGGTGAGTGTGTATGTGTGTTCCCCTACTACCCAGTTACTCCATGATGTCCCATTTACTCCAAGATAGATTACTGCCCAGAAAAAAAATACTGCCCTGTTTCTCTGGGACAATGCCTAGTTACTACATGGATAACTGTCCTGTTACTCCAGGATGATTACAGAAAAACAAGCACCTCTTCAGGTAAAGAGATTACACCAGTCATATTGAATAAAGGAAGTTGAGAGATATTTTGTCCATTTCCTGTAAAATGTGTGGCTGTCTGGCAAATAGCTATAGATTATAGTCATTAAATAAGGATGACATGAATTTCACACTTTGCATCATTGAGAAAATGCTTTCTGATGCAAAACTTTTTATTCTAGAAATGTTCTAGGTATATAACAGAAGCATTTAAAATCTATTCCTGATTTGGGATCTGTGTCGCTGATTTGAAATAAACTAATTCACACAAATGGAGCTCAGAAAGTTTGGACTGTAATTTGCAATGGGCAGGACCTTAGCATTTTGACAGAATCAAATGATGTCCTCACATTTCAAATAAATGTTCACGTCTCTGGAGCAGTTATGTAAGAAATATAAATGGTAAACTCTTCAGCACAAACTATTTTTACAGTGGTATTATTCTTTAGGGTCTAAGTTTTAAACCAAATTTTTAAGTCACAGTAAACACAATAACTATTACATTTGTAATATTTTCTAAACAACTTACAATATCTCTGCAATCACTCAAGTTACACACATCAGCAACATTTTATTCATCTAGCTGTCAGCTTTTATATAAGGTTAAGAAGTTCTGTCTGTGTTACTTGGTTGTCGATATATTTAGAAAAATGTGAAAATCTGGGCAGGATTCACAAAGCCTCTGTGTAAGAGATACAAGGCTTACACGGAGGCTGTAGTTAAACGGTGTGATGTCAGCATGTCATGCATATGCATGAGGGCATGCTGAATCACACCGAAGGCTAACACGGTCCGTGGAAGACAGTAGGGGGCGTGTCCATAGGCCGAGCCCTGCAAGCGGACATGCCCCCAGAAGAGTAAAAGTGCCCAAAGTAAACAACCACGACAGAGTCCATGGAAATGTGAATAAACACAACACAACACATGCCCCCACAGACTATGAACATAAAATATATAAATGAACATGTTATATATTTTTTTTAAATTGTAAAGATGTTTGCCCTTGAGTGCGCTCATTTGCGCGGGCATGCCCGTAGCTCAGCCACAGTTAGCAGTAAGTGGAAAAGCATATAAGAACTAACTATGCAAAGTAAGCCAAAAAGCAATAGCATAGCGGTAGAGATGTCGGCTGAAGAACAGGTAGTCATGGTTTGAGCCCCCACAACATCAATTTTTATTTTTAGTAAAATAAGCACGAAACAAGTCCCTGACATATATGTACACATATAAAATTATATTTTATGTAAAATGTAATGAAATAGGCCATTTATTTTGAAGAAATGTGAGATAACAAAATAATAACAAATGCCAGATGTGCCTATAGCTGAGCTACAGTTTAACAAGGTGAGTGCATGTGCCCGTAGGTTAGCAGTGGTTTAACAGGTGCAAAATGAGTGCCCGGGGTTGATCAGCATTTTAACACGCTGAAACTGTGTGCCTGTAGCAGAGCTGAGCGTAATATGCGTGCTGACAGCCAAATGAAGCGTAAACTAGCATAACTCGTTTGCGTGGAGCTGCGCACCGCGCCAGCAAGCTAACCGATGGGCAATGTTGAGCAAGCTGTAACAAAACTGCCTTTACACAGACACACCCCCTAGCCTGTCTAGACAGTCATAAAATATAAAAA
Organism: Protopterus annectens; assembly: GCF_019279795.1. Classification (NCBI taxonomy): domain Eukaryota; kingdom Metazoa; phylum Chordata; order Ceratodontiformes; family Protopteridae; genus Protopterus; species Protopterus annectens. The sequence goes on from NC_056735.1 coordinate 396,104,902, forward strand.
GCAGTGGCCAGGTTTGAACCCAGGATACCATGCACCATAGTCAAGGTACTGAACCACGAAGCCATGACAGCTGCACTTAGAAATGCAGTAATAGCAAATATATAGGAATGAATAGAAAGTGGAGCATGACAAAGCAGGTTTTGTGAAGTTGATATAATTCCAAAATGGCCAATCACAGATAAGTGCGGGAAAAATGGCATATATAAGCCCCATAGGCGGGAATACACAGCATAAACGATTGTAGAACTAACTTGCAGCCAGAATGTCAGGAGTAGGTGAGGGTAGTTGCTTTCGAGCACAGAGGTGGGGCATTGAGGAGTCCAGATATATGGTCTGGCTCCTAGTCCACAATCATGAGGCCCAACTCATGCAGGGCCAGGTCCTGTGGGGAGCATATTGGGCTGAGGCGTGGGACCGGTTGGCTTATGATCTCACCAGTGCCACAGGGATTCCAAGGACTGGTGAGCAGGTCTGTCACCACCATGCGGACCTGAAGAGACGTAAGCAGGACCAATTGAACCTTTGGATCCAGGAGGCCCGGCAAATGCCCAACGCCCCACTACTGAGTAAGTTACATTTAATTATGTATGTAAGAAATTAAACTAGCTGATATTATGGAGATTTGTATTCCAATATTACTTCATTTATATTACAGCTGCAGGTGTCCGTTCTGTGTACCGCAGAGCCTATGGCGATAGGCTGGTGTGGTTGCGCCACCAGGCAGGTCAGTAATCCTCTCCCAGTAACTGTAAAGAAATATAAAAGTATGACAGTTAGCAAAAGAGTGCAGTGTAGTCACTAAGTAATAAAATGTGCAAGTTACAGTGTAAGAGTGTTTGCAAGTATTGCTTGATTACAAAAGTGTGTTGCAGTCTGTAATCCAAACAGAAAAATGAAAATGTCTGAAATAAAGTCTGAAATAAAGATGCCCCACCTGTAATATAATAGTACACAACCTGCAGCAGGCTGAAAAGTACAGCTGCAGAAGATGAGGAAATCACATGTGTGAAATATATCCCTGTTGAAATACTGAAACATGACAGAAGTGAGACTGCTGGAAAGGATTGTAATAACTACAGGTAAAACATGTCAATAAATCCTAGAAGTAAGTACCATCCTGAATAGCAAAATGAAAACAAGTTATGAATCCACCAATAAAGTAGTAATAACCCCTGAATAAAGTATACTGCAGTCAGTACAGAATGAAATGAATGTAACAAGCAGAACCAAACAGCGAAATGTGTTCAAAGTGTTGCTGCAGCTGGAATGTGTATCCCAAAATCTGGATATGTTGCTCTCAGTCTGCAATATGCAGATAGTATGATTGTCCGAAATACCAAACATCCACAGTTGTCTATAGCTATATAAAGCAAATGTAGCAGGATGATGTAGCTGAACAAAGCCAGATATGAACGTGTATGAATAACAATAAAATGTATATTGATGTAGCAGTAACAGTCCTATCACCAAATTGAAGTAGATATCATATAGGAAACTGTAGTTAGAACAGTAGTGTGTATATCTCTGCAGCTATTAGAAATGTCCAGCATATGTATTGGTATTCGAAGGTGTTAATAAAATTTTCTTCACCCCACCCTATAACCACATATAATCTATTCCACGTGAAATTGGTATGTGCAATCACAATTAACACCCCTGGACATTTGTCCTGTTGGGTTATAAATATTTGCATGTACGTTGATGCATCTGCCCTGTTCATACATCCAAACCTGATGGCCTGTTGCCATCAATCAACCCTGCATGTTGTTGGACTGTGTATTGCTGTTCAAATTATGCATGTGTTATGCTCGCTGTTCAATGGTGTGAATATCTGGGTGTTTGGTTAATGGGAATACTAATGCATGCTGTTACAACTAATTGCGAACGGTATTGTATGTTACTAACCCAAACTGTCATGACATAATGCAAAACATAGGACGACAGGGAAGGCGGGTTCCAGCGGACCCACCTCTCCCACCTCAGCTGGCGAGTGCACCTGGCACTAGTGCCCAGTCTGGACCCTCCTCCGGTTGTCCTGTGCCACCTGTGGGTGGAAGCACTGCAGGGGATGGGGCCCATCCCCCCTCTGCAAGTGTGGCCAGAGGAGAACCACCATTCACCCTCCGTAGCGTCCAGACTGTGGTGCGTAGGGAGATCCAGGACTCTGTTCTTGGGCCCCTACGCCAGCTTGAGGCACAGGTGGCACAACATACGGACATGCCTGTTGCCCAGCCTATACAGCCCCCAGCACAGCCCCATCCTGGGCAGTGAAGGAACAGTGGCAACTGCCCATGGGTGGGGATATCAGTTCCACTGTTGCCATCTGTGGGCTCATGGGCTCTGGATATCCAAACATCTGTCACTGTCAATTGTGTAAACCCCCCACACGTGTCATACACCGCCCCTGTATGCGTCTTGTTTGTCTTGTCTGTTGACCTACTCAACCTACCTCCCCAGCTAGACTTCCTTTACCTGACATACCACTCTCACCTGAAAAAAAAAAAAGGGCACTCTGTACCCACAAAAAAATTACGTCCCATACATAGCTGCCCATTCCGCACACATGTCTGCTGGACATGGAAACTATCAATTACAATTGGCTGTACAACAAGTATTATTGTTGTCCTGACACCTCTCTCAGGGGTGGAAGGTTTCAAATGTCACACCAAATTACAAACATATGCACAGCTGTTGCTGATGAAGAAATGGGCAGCTATGGGCCTTACCTACATCCCTCCTGCAAAACCCAAGCTTGTTTCCCTACTGTCTTGCTCTTTGTGACCCCTTTTTCACCACTTCCCTGTCTCCTCATTTTAATTTATTTCAAAGAAAATAGCGCGGGTGTGCGCCAGAGTAAGCACTGTTAAGCGATTGTAAGCGGGTGTGCGCAGAGCTGAACGCCAGTGCGCATGCAGGAGCTCTGCGCAAACCAGCGCTAACCCGGTTACAACTGCTTAAAAGTGTCTTAGTGACTCTGATTGACAGGTCCTGTAGTCAGTTCAAAAGCAAAATAAAATCCCACTGTCTGTCCTGAACCCAGGACCTTGGAAACAGTAATCTGCATGACCTACCACTAAGCCATGACTGTTATACAAGAACATTGTGCTAAAATAAATATATCATGTAATAGTAGGAATGAATGTAAAGGGAATATAGGATGTGTAGTACACAAAGCATGTCATGTATACTTACTGTCAAATCTAGTGGATTTCTATAATAGTAGTGTGTGAACAGAAACAGCCATGCTAGTTGGTAGCTAGTAGGTAATAATGTCAGTTAATGTACATATATAAATGTATGTATATTTACACACATATATATATATATATATATATATATATATATATATATATATATATAGTTGTAGGTGTCAGTGTGCATACACACTTACTACAGGAAACAGGAGAGAGGAATGGAGAAATGTGAATCTACAACACAGCCTGAATCATGAGAGAGATACTAACCTCTACACTCACAGAACAGTGTCCACAGCATACCAGCATGGCCCCCACCCTTACAATCTGAAAGGGCAATGCCTACCTCACATACCCTTTTATAGCACTGTCCTGAAATCACAGTGAGAACTGCAATCAGTACACAACTGGCTGCATGCAATTAGCAAATGCTGGCTTACAATTGGTTCAGAGGCCATCACATGGACTTATGCAGATACCTACAAAAGCATCCTGTACTCACACTCCACACATGCAATACTTTCATTGCACTGTCTGGAGGCAGACACAGAGAGAGAGAGAGAGAGAGAAAGAAAAAAAAAAAAGAAAATAAGAACACAAACAACAACACACGTTACACAAACTAAGTTGAAGCTGTCAGCAGTGTCAGTACCAAGCTGGGCTAGCAGCAGCAGGAAGCTGTAGTAATGGTAATGCAACCAGCTGCGACAAACACAGGGAATGTAAAGTAACACGTTAATAGTCTACATACTGTGAACCCTCCATATGTGTCATAGGTCTGTATCTATAGGTATATCCATGTGATATGTTGTGTGCACGTAGTTCCACCCAAAGGGGATGACTATACATTACATGTCATTCAGTGTTAGGCCATGATCCTGGCACCAGTTGTCCGTTTCAGTGAGGCCTGTCTGTAGGATGTGTGTGTCAGCTGGTGTAACGACTATGGCGCTTAGTTTGCAGTCATCTGGTAACTTTGTCATCTACAACCCACACATGTTTGCTTTCAAATCTGAGAAGTAAATGCCAAACAAGAGGGGTCCTAGGACAGAGGCCTGTGGTGTACCACATGTGACTGACATTGAGTCTGACATGGCTCCTGCAATATCGATATTATGGATTCTGTATGTCAACCAGTGTGCAACCCATCATGTGACATATGTAGTAACATGTAAGCTAATGAGCTTGTCTATGATGCCTGAGTGGAGTACTGTGTTGAAGGCCTTAGGCAAGTCCAGGTAGGCTGTATGGACTATGTTGCCCTCATCAATGGCTGTAGTGACTGTTTTGAAAGGTCAACCAGGTTCAAAAGGCAGGATCAGCCCATCACAAAGGCAAACTGGCTGGGATCAAGTGTCTGTAGGTACCCAATATCGCTGTATATGCGTCCCATACTGAATCATTCCATAGCTTTGCAGACCAGGCTGGTTAAGCTTATGGGGCATTAGTTCCCAGGGTCAGTAGAGGTGCCTCCTTAGTATTGTGGGACCACTGTTGCTGTATGCCAGTGTTCAGGTACATATCCCGTAGTATGGCCAAGGTTAAATATCAGTCTTATATGCGGTTGTATGTCCTCTTGGAGTTCACGTAGCACACATCCAGGGATACCATCAAGTCACATTGATGCTGTGTGTTCTGCTTTGCTGAGGGCGGCCCTCACCTGGACAACTGAGATGATAGGGAGCTTACATTCAGCTGTGATAAGTATTTCTAAGTGTGGGGGAGAAGAAGGGGGGATACGTGCACTGAACCTGTCTGCCAGAATGTTGCCAATATCTGTGTGTTCAGTGAATGTTAAGTAGGTGTGTAGTAACTCAGAGCATATCTGAGGCATTTGGTCCATATGTCTAACATAACTGAAGAAGGCCCTGTGGTTATCTATAGTGTTCGTGGCCATTTCCCTCCCAGAGTGGGCCGTGGATGTTGTTATGAGAGACCGTAGCTTATTACCATTGCTGACCACAGATGCCTTCCCTTTATGTGAATCTGCTCTGTCCTGCAGTAGCCTCCTTCTATCGTTATACAATCTGCCTTTGGCTGGGGTCCACCAGACAGGATGACTAACCATTGTGCATAGGGTCTGGGTTAGAAATGTGTGTGCATGTTCCATGCATTCTTTGGGATGTCCATGGGAAGCATTCGCAAAGGGGTCAGCAGTGTGGGTTGTGGCTTCCACTGGCCCAGTGGGCTGCATGGATAACATGTCAGTCCTAACAAGTGAATATCTGTCTAATCACATATATATCAAAGTAGTCTACTGTGCTGGTGGTGGTGGAGGTGGGATATGTACATCCAGGCCGAGTAATTTGTGTCCAGATCACACTAGTGGATGGTGTTCCACATACAGTACCTTGGTATGAACCCCCAGAGTGAGGTTGTGCATTGGACCTGTCTCAGTGTGCTGACCGATGGGGCATGCTACTATGTTGTATGGAATGTGGCAGGTATTGTTGCACAGGTGTTGGCTGAGCACTGATATCTGGCCATGTACTTGTGTATCCAACAAAAGACACACACGTGCTACATATGGGAGTAGTAGTATATCACTACAGTTGAGTATCATGTATAGTATGTGTACCATATATTGCTGACATAGTCCGCTGATATCCTGTTTGTGTTCTCTTCCAGGGACATGGTGCATCAGCGAAATCCTGCCTACTCTGCTGCAGAAGATGAAGACATACATTAGAGCCTGGTGCTGGATTATGACATACTGTTTTCCCACACCAGCCAGAATCAGCAGGAGAGGGCTGCACTGCGGCAAGACCTTGTCCGTAGGGTAAATGACATTGGCACGCATAATAGGACATATGAGCAGGTACGACATCACTGCAGTGATTTAATCAGAAATGTCCGTTAGCGTGCGTCGGATATCCACAGGCAACAGGTCGTCACAGGAGGTGGGGTGGCCACACATCCCCCCCTCACCAGACTGGAGGGGCTACTCCTAAGTGTTGTGGCTCCAGCCCCAGAACATGAACAGCAACACACCTGCATCATGATGGAGGCTGGATCCACACAGCAACACGACACGGAGCGTGCAGGTAATATGCCATATGGACACTTGACTGTTCTGTACACTGTTAGTTTATGCATGTGTAAGGTGTGCCCGTGGTATGTAGCTGTCAACATAGTATGTAATTGTGCAGGTGTGATATTGCCAATATCAGCAGCTGACATGTGAAAGGCAACTGGTGTATTACTGCACTGTATCATATGCAGTATCAATGGCACAGCTGTGCCCACTGACATTAATCTCCTCATTTCTGCAGGTCCCTCCATTGTTACAGCAAGGCAGCCCATCCATGCTGGTGAGTGTGTTTTAACAATACCTATAATAGTCCTGATAGTGCTAGTAATACTAGTATAACTCGGTAGTGCTCTGTGTGTATACTGCGGGGTGTGTATGTGTGCATGTGTGCCTGTGTCCACGTGTGCATGTGTGCATGTGTCCACGTGTGCATGTGTGCCTGTGTCCACGTGTGCATGTGTGCATGTGTGCATGTGTCCATGTGTCCACGTGTCCACGTGCGCACGTGTCCACGTGTGCATGTGTGCATGTGTGCCTGTGTCCATGTGTCCATGTGTGCCTGTGTCCACGTGTGCATGTGTGCATGTGTGCATGTGTGCCTGTGTCCACATGTGCATGTGTGCATGTGTCCACGTGTGCATGTGTGCATTAGTGCATCACTGGTAACATTGTGTAGACATTGTAAACTGTGTTTCCTGTCTTCCTCCCACAGGTTCTGGTGCTGCTCTGTTGTCCTGCAGCAGGGAACCTGAATCTGGTGTCACAGGTACTGATAATGATGATATCTGTGTAATGGCACAGGAAGGTGTGTTAGGGTCCATCATTGGTTAGCCAATTGACAGTACACAGCTGTCAACCCCATCATTGTGCACAGTCATCCTGCCAGTACATCCTATGTCACCATTGTCCCTAGGTGATGGACAGGATACAGTGGGCATTGGCCAGGGTAATGTGGTATCTGTGGCACATGCTTCCCCACACAGCAGCCATGGGCAGGGTCCTGCGATGGTACCACACAGACAGTTGCCCATGGGTTCTCGTGGGAGCATCCGTGGGCGAACTGCCTCTGGCAGACGTGCCCAAAGAGGTCTGTCAACCTCAGCTATGTTTCAGGCTGTCATGCAGGCACAGTCGCATATGGAAAGGTACACCAGACAGGGTCTGAGGGAGCTGAGAGCATGTCGCACAGCCATGACTGACAGTATGCATGACATCGCGGATGCTATCCGTAATTTCACCAATGTCATAGACAGACGTTATGGGGACATATTACAGCAGTTCCACAACCACATGTCCATGAGCCAGGGCAATGGTGGGCGGTTGCAGTGTTGAAGTGGCCATATGCCAGCAACAGCAGCAGCTGGCAGTCAATGCGGATGACAACAGGCCCGCGGACACCCCCATAGTGCCAGCAGCAGCCCCAGCAATGCTGGGTCTGTGCTGTCATTGGAACGCCCAGGAGACCACGTGCACGTGGCTCTGGACAGTCCCAACAAGGACCTGTGTCCAGTCAACACACTCCCGCTTCTGATGACAGTACTCAGTCTGGCTTAGTACCGGATACGGTCCATAGCACCCCTGCCAGGCACAGGTACCGTGTCCATGCCCACAGACACTGATCTGTATGACCTGCCAGGTGCAGTCTGTGGCTGTCCACAAACTCCAGTATATGGCAGCCATGAGATGGAACTGTGTGCATGCATACACACATGTGAAATGTTAACACCTAGGGCTACCACATACACGCACACACTGCACCAACAGTGCCAAACCCTGTACTGCTGTCCCTCACCAACACACATACACACACATGTCAATTGGTGGTATCAGTGGCAGACTCGGGCATACCTAATTCACACCCTGTGCATATGATGAAACTGTGCCACCTCCTGCAATCTCCAACATCAGTGCAGGAACAGGTAAACACGTTGCTGATGCACAGGGTGACTACATAGAAGTGTATTACTAGTATCATGTTGGTAACAGTACAGTGTGCTGATATGACTGTGTGCATATCCCAGCATGCCTGATGCAGTAACTGTATGACTGTCCTGAATTGTTATTTACACCCATAGTAAGTACCATAGTGTAACAGCTGCACATTATTGCATACCGGTGGTAAGGATGTCAACAGATAGCCACATACATAGGTAGCACAGGGGAGAAGCTAATGCAAGTAGTGATATGCAATGATGGACATGTGCAGTAATGGTGGCAAGTTGCCCACAACGACTATGCAATGTGGATGTTTGCGCATGTTCATATGTGTGCAGTACCAATGTAATACAAATCACAATTAACTATGACATAATATCAGTTCTACCATGAACATCTGAGCTGTGCATTCCTGGGTACATGTTGATAGTGCCTACATATTTGCACTGTTACCTACTGTAAGTGTTACCCCTTCTTTGTTGTACAATGGACTACTTCCAGCCCTGCTTACTGTAGCTTTGTTTGCATGCATGTTTGCTTGGGGTTCCCTGGAACACTGCTTCCACCTGCAATGCAGAGTTACAGAGATTCTGTGGACTCCTAGTGACATCTGCATAGCGTACTATACGTATGTCAAGTTTCCACATCAGAACATCACTGTCTGTCCTGTTCGCATGTACGTTGCCTGTGACACATTGCACATGACTTACCTGGCATTTACCCACGTGTGCAGTCATATATGCCAGTGCTATGAAATCAGTAGCAGTACACCCACACATACTCACCTTCAGTATGTTGTTCCCCATTGGCCCTATGTGTTGTTAATCACCATGGCAATCACACTACTATGGTAGCATGTGCAAAGGTAACCTGAGAATCACCTCTATGGTCCAGTTGTGGTTTATGTGAGTCATGTGGCAATGTCATAGCTGCCACATGCATGCAGTCAACCCTCTCCCCTGGCCAGGAACGTACAACACATGTGTGGGAAGCCACCACATAGCCAATCTGGGGACTGAGCACTCTGAACCCAGTACTGCCATACCCTGTCAGGTGGCATGACATACTACAGTGACTACAATACCAGTCTGACATAGACCCGCACTGACAGCAATCCGAACACACTGGGGCATACTTGGAGACTCAGAATAGCATCCTGCCTGAGCATCACACACCTCTGTAGCTGGCACACAGGCATACGTTACGTCAGAACAGAGCACATGCCACACATGGCACACACATTCCGTGTGCCACACACACTCACAGCCTGTAGGGCTACACAACACACCTGCTACAGATGTGTCAGGTACCTCTCTTGGCCGCTGCAGTGGGGTCCCGCTTAACAGGCTGTACATGGTGAAGGTCACAGTGATATGCCTGTCGGGCACTATGGTCCACCACAAAACACATGCATACAGGTCAGTCAGAGGCATGGACACATATGACTCAGTCATTGACCATGCCACTATGGATGACCTGAGACATACCTCCCTGGACTACATGATAGGGAACATAGAAGGGATATCTCAGCATGTGGCATGGGCCAGTATGAGCCTGATCTTGGTTGCCATCATACCCTCACCAGGTATGCTACCACAATATGTAGGAAGGGTGTTCTATGTCTACATTCTGCTCAATCTCCAATGTCATTCATAGGGTATCCAATGGCTGTCAACATGTGCTTACATGCTAGGGAAGCCACAATGATTTGCGAGGGGCAGCTTGCACGTGACACCCATGGGCCATTGTATATTGGCGAAGCCCCTTGATACACACATAGTGCCTTTTGCTGCAGGACACGGATTAGATAGCCACCTCCGCAGGTATCACACAGGATAGGACACTAACAGTGATGCTACACAACACCAGCAGTGTACACCGCAAGATGCATGCACTGAACACTGTCCTCAGCACGGTGAACTGCAATATCTGTGCAGTACCAGATTCCTGATTCACGGCTCACAGGTGCAACCCATCACTGCCAGGTTATACCTCATGCCATGCCTGTCATCCCTTACACATGTAACACACATGGACAAGGGGGTGGTATCTCAAGGCACCACAGATACACACACACCTCCAGGTTGTTGGCACAGCACAAAGCATCAGGGCCTATCCATGAGCAGCTAACAGTGTGTTGGACTGCCTTCTGGTTCATAGCCAGGCACACACAACCCTCCCATACACAGGAAACCCACCTATCCTCCCTAACAACACTGGCAATATGACAGTCTCAAGAAATGTCTTTATATGGCTGGACTGCATCCAGCCAAACATTGTGCGTGAGCATTACTGTAGCTACAACACACTAGCTGAAAGGTTCCCAGCATGTAGTCACTGAATTGCAGTGGAACAACATGTTACCACTCCCACAACAGGTGGGAACATGCAGCACCTGTTCATCAACTACATGTAGACTATATGGCCCAGACCAGATGTGTATCCCCTGCTGTAGGTATTATACCATGTACAACCCACACTGTATAGACACATACTGCGTGCGGCCCCTGCACAGTAAGACACAGTCATATTGTTATGCATTGCAAATACCAATAATCCACTTGAGGCACATGTCAGACATGGTAACTACTGAAGGTCACAGGTATATATCTGTATGTGTCACACACATACATCATGTGTGCATTGCCATTGCTGGTTTAGGCAATGGCATGCATTGTTATGAACAACAAACCACACATGGACATATTGTGTGACACAACCACACGTGGCAGTTGTGGGTTTCCAAAACATACCTATCTGTGCTCTGACAGTGGTAATAGATCCAGTAACAGAGTGCACTATTGGCATTACTGGGCAAGTAGCCCTGTTTGGCTGTACTGATAGTGTGGTGACATCCCCTGTGTTTACTGGGGGAATATGCAGCATCTGGTGTATTGTAGTATTTGCCAAAAGGATCTGTTCTCTCACACTTGCAATTACACACACCCTACTACCCCTCCACACACACACACATTTGCAGGATTCATACCCCTACCTAATTATGTCACAACACGTGAGAAAGACACATTAGCGAAGCGCACTATTCGGATTACTAGGAAGTTCCTTTTCTCCGGCTGTACTTGTAGGATGCTGACATCATCAGTGTTTGGAAAGGGTAATGTGCATCATGTAGTGTGATCTCCTGATTGCCAAAAAGCACATGTCTTTCATACAGAATTGCACACACAAACTCTCCTCAACCAAACACACACACTTGCCATTTGCAAGTTTCAAACCCCTATCTACCTATGTTATGACACTCGTGACAGACACATTATCAGAGAGTGCTATTCGCATTGCTGAGAGGTTTTCCTTCTCCTGCTGTACTTATAGGGTGCTGACATCATCAGTGCTTAGATAGGGGAATGTGCATCCTGTAGAGTGTTTTTCCAGTTGCCAAAAGGGACATTTCCCTCACACAGACTTGCACACACACTAACCCCCCTCCACACACACTGGGCAGTTGCAAGATTCAAACTTCTACCTAACTATGTTATGACACTCGTGACAGACGCATTAGCAGAGCGCGCTATTTGCATTACTGGGAGGTTTTCCTTCTCCTGCTGTACTTATAGGGTGCTGACATCATCAGTGCTTAGATAGGGGAATGTGCATCCTGTAGAGTGTTTTCCCAATTGCCAAAAGGGGCACTTCCCTCACACAGACTTGCACACACATCAACCCCGCTCACCCACACACACACACACTGAGCATTTGCATGGCTCAAACTCGTACCTATCTATATTATGGCACTTGAGGGAGACGCATTAGCAGAGCACGCTATCCGAATTACTGGGCATCTGTTCTGCACCTGCAGTATTTATAGGGTGCTGACATCTTTATTTCTACAGAGATATGTACATCTAGTACAACCTGTCAGGTGGGGGATAGCATATATATGCATTTACAGCCACCTACTTCAGGGTCAGATATGCACATCGCACTGGCAGGTTATGTTCTATACCATGCTTCGTGACCACAGGACCTGTAACACACAACATAACCAGTCCAGAACACCACTCCCACATCCAGGACACACACTTTGCTTCCCTGGGAACAGTGCTGGGATATGCAGGTGTTCACATACACCATTCCAGTTGTTAACATCAGGTACAGGCATATTGTGTGTGGGAACTACTCAGGCCTCTACAACTTTACCCTACAGCCACTACAATTTGTGGGTCCATGTGCTATGGCAGAACCACTCACCACAGCCACATGGGGGAATACATATTGCACCTGTCCATCTGCAACATGGGTACCCACTGTTCCACACCAGAGGTAGACCACCATTGTTGATATCTGACCATACCCACCTTTCCCTGGACATCCATATCCCATCCTCACCCCCAGGCAAGGTTGTCACTGCAAACAAACTGTATTTAGCACAAGCAGACTCTACACTTGTGAAGATTGGGGTGGACGACTTCAAAGGACCCATGCTGGGGGACTATACTGGCCACTCTGCATAATCCTTGACAATTGCATTCTATGAGCATGTGTAAGGTTTGCATTGATCATGCTATCCCACATATACCCATGACTGCTCCACAACAGGACACCTGTCAGGTGTACACCAGCCATATATGAGCCATCCAACAGACAGAGTGAGCTAATAAATTGCAGAGCTGTAGCCCACAGAGGGAGGACATCTGTGAACAGTACCGGCACGACACTTCAATCCCACATAATCATCACAACACAGTGTTGACAGTGGAATTGTCCAGACAATGCAGATAGGGCTCCCCTCAGTCTGTTATTGATGCCCACTTACTGTTAGAGGTCCTCAGCAACCCACTTCCAACACACACCAACAACATGGATGTGGCTTAGCACATTAAAACCCTGGGATCTCCACTGTGCCCCTGCTTGACAGAGGCACAGCACACTAGCCTCACACATTGCCTTATGTGACCTACTTTACAGTGGCACAGTAGCCTACTGTACTGGGGATGCAGATGCCAAGCACACTTTGGCTAAGCTGTCATTCCCTAGGGCAAACAGCCTAGTATTGACCTCTACACCCATATGTTTAATTGTCAGATGCACAATATTTGTTGAAGTTAGACTGTTTGCAGGTCTTTATTGCCATAGCATTCCCTGTTCCTATGAACAACTTGTGTATCTGTGGAAGATGTTTGAATATAAGGGCGATCCACTATATCACTTATGTCTCTGTAGTCATTTACTGTGTGCACTGGGCAGATTGCTGTGTTGTGGTTGGTTCCTGGAATGACACGTACAAATACCAGATATGTGTGGCCAACTGGTAAACGAAGATATGGCCTAAGTGTGTGAGCATGCCCAGTTCAGCCTTTCCATGGCATGTTGTCTGACATATGCCTCATTTATCAAAGTGTGTGAGCATGCCCAGTGTGAGCTTTCCATATGTTGAACTCTGCAGTCCACCACATATGTGGGTGAGTGTGAACTTCAACAATATCTCACGTTTATGGTTGTGTATTGGGTGTCATGTTGTGTACTTACTGGCCAACTGCTTCGTGTCTGACCACAACAGGGATTATACTGTGCCTGCAGGGATTGCATGGGATACTTTGCATACAGTTGTCAACATCCTTTCATAATGACCTAACACTGTAGTATCGTATAGTGTACTGGTTCAGTACTTTCACTGTGGTGGACAGTATCCTGGGCTTTAGTCCTATCACTGCTTGACATCTTCATAGTGAGCACAACAGACTGTGTAGGGGCCAGTTGTGCACATATGACCATGTTGCATTATGTTCAGACATGGACTGCCTACACCAGGCTTGTCCAACATTGGTAGTGTATTCCACAACATAGGTGGACATTGGCAAACACTAGCGATGTTCCCTAGGCCATTTCTGATGTTAGTCAGAGAGTGTGTTTGTCCTTCGACACACATTGTAACTGGAGTTTGCCATGACATATGTCATGGTTAGTATACTGTGCCTCTGTCTACCTCTGACATAACAGTGATACCCAGGGTAAACCTACCATCTCCCATCCACTCATCAGGATTCCTCTTGAGGGGTGTCGATAGGTGACTCTCTGGCTAACCTGTACTGAGAGTTTCCTCAACAGTGGGGGTGGCTTCTGTGTTATGGATCATTCAGTACAGCTTGTCCTATGTATGTCAGTGCTGGGGTTCAGGTCTCTCATGTGCATAGCTCACTGCCATTCATATTGTACAAGGTGCAGCATGTTCATTGATTCCAGCTTGGACATGGCTTCATACATCAGGTACAGCTTGCCTCTCGGTGGGCAGTATGGCAGTGTGTGGAGCTGCAGTTTGTTTAATCAGGCAACACATGGCATCTGCTCATGCTCTTTGCTACTCCTGGTGAGGTACTGTTGTGGACTTTACAGTTGATGGAGGTGTCTGCTGAGGTACATCCCACAGGGGCTGTTGTAGTCAATTGTGATGCTAATGAAGGATGACTGCAGAGCCACAGTGACCTCCCCTTATCTAGATCTGACAACCTTCATGATTGGGTGGGTGTATGGTATGTTTCTGTGAACACTACAGCCACATGTTTGTCCAATGCAGGATATCTATCACCTTGTGCCCCCAGGTCTCTCATTACATGTTAAGTACGTAATGGATTAACACCTGTGTGGTAATTGGTTGGCACTTACCGTATATCCACGGTGGTTGTCTATACACATTTCTGCAATTAGCTTGCTGACAAGGCTATGGCTCCAGTTGTCTGTTTCTATGTGGCCCTTTTGTGGGTTGCTTGTGTCAGCTGGGGGTCAGATATGGTGGGCAGTTTGTACTCCACTGCATACATGTTCAGTCACAGTCCTTCCATGTTGGCCTGTACATATGGGACATATATACGGAACGGGGGAGGTCCCAGGACCAAGCCTTGTGGGATGCCACTTATATCTGCTTTGTAGTCTGACATGGATGCAGCATGTCTGACCATGTCAGTTCTGTCCTTGGTCTGGTTTGCAACCCCCCTACTGACATAGGGGTTTATATTTAAGCTGGTGAACATATCCATACTGAACACGTAGGGTATTGTCTGGAAGCATTTGCACGGTCCAGCTACACTGTGTGGACCACATTGATGACCTTAATGACTGTTTCAAATGGGTCAAACATGTTTAGGGGCAGGATCTGCACTTACGACAGCCACACTGGGTAGGGTCCAGTGTCAGTAGGTCCCCAATAGCTTTATGTCTGCAGTACATGCTGATCCTTTCCATAGCTGTGCAGACCAAGCTTGTCAGGATCCTGGGGTGGTAGTTTGCAGTATCCATTCAGGCAACACCTTTGTTGTGAAGGACCACTGTTGTTGTACACTGCTCTTTGGGTACATATCCTGTGGTAAGGCTGACATTGGGCAGTACTGTGATTTGGCATTCCATTCTTCTTGAAGTCCATGTTGGCCTCTGTCCAGGATACCATCTCATACCTTTGCTGCTGTGTGTTTTGCTTTGTAGATGATGGCTGTTACCTCAGCATCTGCAATGTCAGGGGGCCAGCAGTCTGCTGGGATAGACATTTTGCATTCTGGGGGGGGTGGTGGTTTGCACTGCACCTGTCAGGTTGTATGTTGGCAATATGTGTGTGTGTTTGGTATGTTGTTTGTAATATCTGTGTGATCCAGAGCATATCTGTGAATTCCCAACATGGTTCCTACCATCAGTTGTGTAAGCCTTGTGATTATCCTTAGTGTCCTGTACAATTTGTATCTTCATAAGTTCATAGGTTCATACTAGGCTATCCACCCTAGTAAGCCTAGCCAGAGTGTGTGTGTCTTTTGCCGCCCCTTGCTATGTGAATATTATGGCCATTTATGATTTTCTTTACTGTGCCTCTGTCTGGACGTGACACAGTGAAGACCCCCAGTGT
Organism: Protopterus annectens; assembly: GCF_019279795.1. Lineage (NCBI taxonomy): Eukaryota > Metazoa > Chordata > Ceratodontiformes > Protopteridae > Protopterus > Protopterus annectens. The sequence continues at coordinate 396,120,908 of NC_056735.1, forward strand.
ACATCTATGATCATCCATCCACTTGGCAATATTCCTGTTGAGGGGTGTCAGTGAGGGGCTCTGCCTAACATGGAGTGGGATCCTGTTCCAGGGTGTGGGGAGCCTCTGGGTTATGTATCTGTCCCTCCAGCACATCCTATTTCATTATGTGTTGAGGTTGACATATGTCACTCTCACAGCTCCAATGGCTTTGATTTCCTGGGGTGGAGCATGTCCATTACTCCTGTGTTGGACATGGCCTTGTACAACAGGCATACAATGCCTCTGTGTAGGCAGTCTGTAACTGCATTCAGCTGGGGTGTTCATAGGTTCATAGGTTTATACTAGGCTATCTGCCCTAAGGCATTTATAAGCCTAGCCCAAAGTTTTGTGGCTTACGCCACCCCTTATGTTAAAAAATACTGTGCCCATTAGTTTGTTGTGCCTCTGTCCAGCAGTGACACAGAGATGATTCCCGGGGTAAACCTACGATCTCCCATCCACCGGTCAAGATTTCTCTTGAACAGAGCCAGCGAGGTGCTCTGCCTCACATGGACTGGGATTTTATTCCACAGCATAGGGAGTCTCTGGGTGACAAATCTATCTCTTCAGCATGTCCTATTTATATCCGTGCTAAGGTTTAAGTCGCTTGCTCTAGTGGATCTGGTAGATTTGGATTTTTTGAGGTGGAGCATGTCCATTAATTCCAGGTTGGACATGGCCTTGTATGTCAGGCACAGGTCACCTCTGAACAGGCGGTATGCGACTGAATAGAGCTGGAGTTTCTTCAGTCTGGCAGCATATGACAGATTTTGGAGTCCCTTTATCCTTTTGGTGAGGAACTTTGGGGTCTCTCCAATTGCTGCAGGTGTCGGGTGAGATACATCCCGAATGGGGCATTGTACTCGATCATTGGTCTGATAAGTGAAGAGTACAGGGGAACAATGACCTCACTTGATCTGGATGTGAATCCCTTCATGATCAGGTGGGCAATGTAGAAGGTCTTTCTAACCACTTTAGCAATGTGAGTGTCAAAAGAAAGGCAACTGTCAACCTGGGTCCCCAGGTCCCTGATAACCTCTTCTGTGCTTAATGGATTGCCACCTATATGGTAGCTTGGGGTTACCTTGTTTTTCCCGAAGGGTATGACTATACATTTTTTGGCATTTAACTTCGGACCATGGCTCTGGCACCAGTTATCAGTTTCCGTGAGACCCCTCTGAAGGATATCTGTGTCTGATGTACTTTCCACTATGGTGCCCAGTTTGCAGTCATCTGCAAACTTTGTCAGCCATAGTCCTCCTATGTTTGCCTGTACTTCTGAGAAGTAGATGCTGAACAACAGGGTGCCAAGGACTGAGCCCTGTGGGACCCCACTTGTGACCGGCTTGGAGTCTGACATGGCGCCAGCAACTCTAACCCTGTAGGTTCTGTCCTTTAGCCAGTTTGCAACCCATCTTGTGACATATGGGTTTACATTTAAGCTGGTAAGTTTCTACAGCCAGGCAGCATATGACATATATTTGACACCCTTTATCCTCTTGAGGTCTTCCTAACCGCTGCAGGTGTCAGGTATGGTACATCCCATATGAGTCATTGTACTAGATTATGGGTCTGATAAGGGAACAGTATAGGGGCACAATGACCTCTGTTGATGTAGATGTGAATCCTTTCATGATACGGTGCCCAATATAGACAGTTTTCCTAGCCACATTGGCATTGTGAGTGTCACATGACAGGTTACTGTCGACTTGTGTCCCTAGGTCCCTGATTACTCCTTGCATATATAATGGTTTACCACCTATGTGGTAATTTGTGAGTACCTTGTTTGGTATTTGGTGGGACATTCATACTGTCCAGTGTCTTCAGGATGTCTGGGTGGAGTTCCTGTGTGTGAGAGTGTGGTCTGTCACATGCTACAGACTGTACAGCAGTTTTGACTACAGTTAGGTGCACATGGGTGGTCTCCGCTGCTTTGTGCATTGTCAGTTACCTGGCCGTATGGGTGTCTGTGCTGCATATGGATACTCCCCCTCCTTTGATGTTTTGGTCCAGGTGTTGGGGCCATAACACATGATATGAGGTATGACCTGGTAGTGCTGGTGTGCTGTCAGTAGGCTTGCAGCAGGCTTCTGTCACTGCACAGACATTGATGTTCCCCATACTGAGAAGTGCCTCAGGAGCATGCATATTGCAGTTTACACATCTGGCATTGGTCAGCATTACCCTTATGTTTCTTACCACTTATGTTTTCTAGGGTGGTGTGTTAGTCTTTTTGGCCTTGCCTACGTATGGCTCTATGGAGGTGGCAAAGGCCTTATCCAGTATCCAGACGCCCAGGGGTAACAGGTGCAAGCCATCCCTGGAACAGCAGCATGGTTTATCATGCATGACATCTCAAGCAGACAGACATCAGACCCTCTTGGACTGACAGCTGTAATTGTGCCACCTGTTAAAGCTGATCATTCTGTGTTTGTACTGTGGCATCATTCTTGTTGAGGGTTGGATGCTGCAAACGGCCAGTGTCATACCGGCCTGGAGTACATACTCAGAGAGCTCATCCATGTCTCTTTTCATGTAGTCCAAGGAGGTACATCTCAGGTCATTCACACCAGCATGGACAATGAATGCATCATATTTCTGCTTGCTTTGGGGTGACCTGCATACTTGTGTTATGTGGCATATTGTGGCAGCCTACAGGCAGCTTACTGTACCCTTTCCCTTGTTCAGTCTGGTGAGTGGGACAGCAGTGTGTCTGCCTATACAGACACCTATTACAACTGTATCAGGCATGTTGTTTCTCCTTCTGGCCTGTGACTGTTTGGCACACCAGCTTTGTGTACTATGTGTTGCATGTGCTATGTCTGGAGGTTGTGGTTGCTTGGGGTCTGCTTTGGAGGCCTCTGTTGGTGTGGTGTGTTTGTAATTAGGGCCTCTGAGAATGTTTTGCTGTGTTTATGTGTTTGGTTTACAGTTGTGATAGGTCTATGTGGGACTGGGTTTGTGGTGTATGTGGTTACCTTCTCCTCCTGACTAGTTTTGACAGTACTGTGTTGGGGGAGCTCAGCCTCCGGTTTGGATAAATGGTTGCATCTCTCACATATATTTGTATTTATTGGGGGGAGTTGAGGGTTGTCTGTGTACTTGGGGCAGGTGTAACATTGCCTCAGGATTCACAGATTCTACTTGTTGTGGCTGGCCTTAGTGGATTGTATGCGTGGACATATTTTATTGCCATACTACTGATCACTGATTACTTCCCTTTTTATGTTTGCTCTATCATGTAGTAGCTTCCTCATTATCTTGCATGGTTTGGTAATGGCTGGAGTCCAGCATGCCAGATGCCTGCGTGTATGGCATTGTGTCTTGTTGTTATTTGTGATTGCATAATCCAAGCATTCCTGGCTGTGTTCATGGAATGCCTGTATAACAGGTTCTGCGGTGAATCCCATATTCTGCACCTGCACAGGGCCTTTAGTGGATTCCACATCAGTTTGGAGGGGTGCAACGTATGCTTTACACATGTTTTTCACTGTGGTTTTCGGGCCAGGGACTGTGGTCAGGATGTGTATATCTGGTGTGATTACTCTATGGTCTGGTCTTACCAGTGAGGGATACACTTCTCATCTTGCCATCCAGTAATCATGTTGCTGATTATCACATCCAGTATGCTTACCCCTCTTGTGGGAGTGGTAAGTTGTTCCTGGGCATTTTGGTTTATGGATTCTGGGAACGTTTCTCCTACTGTGTTGGTGCTAGTATAATGCTCCCAGTATATGTTTGGGTATTTTCAGTCAACCAATATAATGTGGTTTTGGGGGGCTTGATATATTCATGTATTCCAACATAGGCCAGGTGCAGTTCCTGGTGTTAGGACAGTAGTCTGCAGCAGGCTATATACTGGGAGGCGGTTTTAGCCACTGGTATTTGACCATGGCTAATCCATGCTGCTTCTTGTTGTGGTACCAACATGGGGGTGTGGTTATCCTTGACAATTATTGCTAGTCACCCTCCTTTTGTAGCTTGTTCCATGTTTTGAGGCTGTACAGCACAGTATGAGGTGTAACCTGGTAGTGTTAGGGTGCTGATGTGAGCCTTGACCCAGTTTTCTATTACAGGACTGATATCAACATTCTCCATACTGTGTGCATTTACACTGCATGCATCTTGCTGTTTAGACTTCTGGCATTGGGTAGCATTACATCTAGGTTCCTATCCCTTGTGGTACCTATGAAGGTGGGTTTGTGTTTTGAGACTTACCTATTCAGGGCACGCTGTGGGTACTGACAGCCTTTGCCAGTATCCATGGGGCCTGGACTGATAGGTGCATGCCACCCCTAGCAGGTGGTGCATCATGTCATGCTCAGCATGTCTTCCCAGGCTGAAACACATTGGCTCCCCTTTGACTAACTGCATTACTTCAGCCAGTTATTGCAATTGATCATCCCATCATCATTTTGTGGCTTCATGCTTGGTGAGGGTGGATGTTAGTCAGGGTCCTCAAGTGTGCATATAGTACATGGTGTTACATTACTTAACACATGGCATTCATGCCTCAGGTGGTGCTGCAGGGCTGCCTCTGTCGGATGCACATATTACACTCCCTGTACATGTTTGTGAGCAGGTCATGTCATTTTAGGCATCCCTGTTATTATTTGAGTGAGTCAGAGAGGGGTATCATTCCCAGGGTTCCTACTGAGCCAGTGTATGTGCTATGCGTTGCCTCTTTGCCAAGGCCAGGGTATACTGGGCACGACTCCTTCTGCCTACTGGAGCAGGCTCAGGTTGTTCCTCCTCCGAGTCACGCTATGTCTGTGATGGCCTTGGCAATGGTGTGGGGCTGTTTGGCCCAGCCCTATGCTGGTCCTGCTGCAGCTGTTTTCGCAAGATCATATTATGTAGCATAGCACATACCATGACAATTTGGGTACATGTAGTTGGTGAGTACTGCAAGGCTCCACCAGATGTGTCCAGACTCTGGAACCATGACTTGAGCAGCCCAAACACACGCTCTATTACATTACGTGTTTGTGCGTGTGCCTCATTATGGCATTCCTGTTCATGTGTGTGTGCATTTCTGATGGGTGTCATCAGCCACGGCTCCAGTACATAACCTGCGTCCCCCACTAGGTGTCCGTGTGGGATGTCCCCATTGGCAAATGTCTGGTACAGCTGCGTCAAATGCCAGATGTGGGAATCATGGTAGCTCCCAGGGCAGCCAGCACATGCATTCATTATTATGCCCTGGGCATCAGACATGACCTGGCAGTTGATGGAGGGGAAGCCCTTGTGGTTAATGTAGGCCCTACCCCGCTCACTGGCTGGTGCTTTGATGCATATGTGCATGCAGTCTATTGCACCCACTACCTCAAGGTATTCCGCTATTTGCTGGAAGAGATGCATATTGCTGGCCAATACCTCATGGGCATTGGGGAAATATACATGATCACTGACATTTGCTGACATGGCATCCAGGAAGTAGTGCAGTACCCTGGAGGCTGATGCCTGTGATATCCCCATCATATCACCAGTTGGTCTCTGGAAGGTACCTGTTACTAGTATTCTTTGGCCAACACATACCTTGGTTTCCACTGGGATGGGTTCCCCTCTGTTGGTTCTGTGTGTGAGGCATGGCCTGCACAGCTCGACTATTTGCTACAGGAGCTCTCTGTCCACTCTATAGTGCTCTACTATCTCCAGCTCATGTAACCCGTGGTAGGTGACCCTGGGCCTGTACACTCTTCTCCGTCTCCTCACTGTGGGTTGTCTGGCACCATCTGCATTGTCACCACCCTCAGCAAGTCGCCTATGTCTCATTATGACAGCTATGGCAGCCCCTAGCATTTCTGCTCTGAGTTCAGCTTTTTCAGTTTTCACTTCTAATAGCTTACTCCTGTCTTGCAGTGTCTCTTGAGAGAAACATCCTGCACCGCTGTTTGCAGAGTTTTAAGTGCTGGGCTGGGCTACTATTCTGCCTGTGTAATTGCCTGCTTCTAATTGTTTTCACCTGCTAGCTCCAGCAGTATTCCCTGCTAGCTTCCTACTAATTCTGTTGCTTCTTTTTCCTTTCTGTTTCCTCAGGGGGGAGCAGCGTGCATACCAGCAGAAACATGCTCACAGTGGCTTACACGTGTGCACACATGCTTACACGGTTCAGACTCTGCTTATTCGGGTTAAAACATGCGCACACCAGCGCAAACAGTGTTACAAATCTACCAACATGCTGCCACATGCTCAGTCTGCCTTACACGCGTGCACACTGCCCTACTCATACTTCATGGTGCACACACATGTGCATGCACACCCAGCAAGAAACTTTGGTGTAAGTAACAGTGTACACCTTCCATTTCTTGACTTTCCCATGCTTACCTTGTGGCACTCCTCTTTCCATGATCTGTGTCTGTCATCTGTCATGTAACACTGACCTCCAGTGAACTGCATTTCTTTCTACCATTCCCCCCTGTTATGTCACCTATCTCCTACTCTATTCCTCCCCCTTATGTATCTCTTACACTACTCAGGCTGTGCTCATTTGCTATGTGACTGTGGGATTCAGTATCCTAACCGTCATTTACAACAGATTGCTTACTAATGCTTAGTTACATGTCTTAGACTCAGCTTCCCCCCTTAGCAACCACTACACGGTGGCCATGTTGTTTTTGGTCTGCTGGTCCCTCCATTGTCATTCCATGTATTGCATAAAACCCACATTTGTGGGTTTATAACTTTCATTTTTATGTTTTATGCACAGCCCGTTTGCGTGGGGCTGCGCTGCGTTTAAACATAAACATATTTTTTTAATATTTGCATCAGGTTACCTTGCCAATGGCCACATATTTGGCTATTGGCATGCTGTCTGACACATATGCACCCTTTATTTGGAGCTGACATGGCTCCATTGTGATTTTTGCAGAAACGTACTCAGTTGTCAACTGAGTACATTTCTGCAGCTAAAACAGCTCTTACACGGGCTGCTTTCTGTTTCGTGGATTGCTACTCTACCTCATTTGCATGCCTTTCAGCTGCAAGTGAGGTATTTAGCATATCCACGCCCAGTCCGTGTAAGAAACGTTTTAGCTGGTCTCTTACACGGAGTTTCGGGCTGTTCCTGGATCACAAGGCTTGCATGGAATGTTACACGTCTCTTACACTCCGTGCAAGCCTTTGTGAATCCTGCCCATATATCTATATAAATTAATATCATAAAAACAACAGTTAATATCTATTTATCTGCACTAGACAGAGGTCAAATATTAATGCAGTTGAGTTTGCCACTGTGTAAGATTTAAGATGAATCTTTTAAAACCTTGTATATAGCAATGTTTTAGAATTATGCAGATATGAACAAGAAATATTTGATGCCCAGAGGCATCAGTAAGAGTTAACTGCAGATGCACCTGGAGGCATCACTCAGATTTAATGAGTTAAGATGTTGAGAGACCAAGACGGTTTCATTGGGTTCTACTGTGTATTTTTGAAAGCAGCAAGCTGAGATACATTCTGGCCCATTATTTATAAATAAATTCATTGAGTTAGTCTTAAGCAGATGTATGAGGTATACAGTCATGCAAAGTGTTGTAATACATTGTTGTGAGTGTGCATAAATACTTTTTTTCCTGCAATGCACAGTAGTTATGGTATAAAGGAAACAAATAATTGTAGTAAACAGGAACACTGTATTAGCCATTTTCTTTGGAGATGGTTTCTTTGTTTTGTTAACTGTTGACAGTACATTTATTATTTGACTGTGAATAAACTGAACAGCATGAAGTTTATGAGTTTAATGTTAATATTTTAACTGTGAATACATTTACATTAACCTCATTTTTAAAGGCACACGAGTGTGAGATTTACTGTGTTGGACTGCAGCAGTCTGTCTGTTACTTAGTGGAAATGACTAGGGTTATGAGCTGGTTCTGTAGTGCAGGGTTTGATTCCCTCAGCCTTCATTTATCTACTGTGTGACTCTGACAAAGATAATTCACAAGACAGTGCTTATAGGTTGCTGCTTAAAAGGTACACTTGCATCCAGTTGATTCTGCAAAGCTGTCAGCAAATGCATTGCATATTTGTTTTTGTATTCCTGTACCCTTCACACAGAAGCTAATCAGTTCTTCTCTATATGCTGTGTGAGTAAGACCAAGCACATTTTCTAGTTTAATGGGTTGCCAGATGAATTTTTAGCAAATGGGAGTTTCAAGGGAAGAGAAATTTATTGTTGCTCATGCTGTCTGTTTTCAGTTTAAGACAGTTTTATTTAGCAAATGGTTGTCAGTGCTTTTGCTGTAAAATTTGAAATAATGGTTTTAAATCAAATCCAGATCTCTGTGATCATTGCAAAAGAAATAGTATGCTTACTAACAAGTATGAACTGTGTTTTATGGTAACTGAGGAAAGACAGTCAAGTAATAGGATATTGGAATGGCTGTGTGGAGAGGGCAGTCCATTACCCTGCTTAGGGATGCATTTGACCATGATCCAGCTCTGCTTGTCTTACTAAACATAGCAGAACCTTACTGCTCAAAATGATCCCTGTAAGTGACAGATAGACTTCTACTGACCATAGCCAGAACTCACAGATGGACAGGCCAGTGCTTGTACTCCAACTTTGTCTCCAAGATCTGAAATTCTATTCCAGTTTCAATTAGAAAACAATCAAACTTACTCACTTTCAAAGCTCATCTAATACAAAGCTTCACTATTTCTCCTCTATGCTTGTCTTAGACACCTACACTTACTTCTACTACTCCACATTTCTCAGTTTTAGTTGCTACCTTGTTTATCTCTTACCTCTAATATTTTTAGAAGTTCAGCACTGTGTACACCAGAAAATTCTGTGGTTCAAATCCAGCTCTTGCCTAGTTAGAAGAGCTTTCTGTGAGCAAACACATTTTGCAGCTGTTATGACAGCAGTACTACTAATGTAGAAATAAACTTGTGAATTCTATGAACTATAATAGATAAAATATTGCAAGATGTAGGGGGGAAACAAGAGTGGGGAATGAGGTGACTACTGAGAAACTGCATGGTTCAGAGAAAGAGGTGAGTTCAGAGAAGCTGCAAATATAATAAATTCCATAAGAAAACAAGTTTGTGGATGGGACTTACTTAGAGGTAAGATATAAACTCTCTGACATGTTCTGTTCTGGTACCCTTGATAAATGTAAGTAGGGGCTTGGGAGATTAAACATTTGCAAGAAGGGACCTGGGAGATGAACCATTTACAGGTTGCCTGTGCCCAGTAGAAAAATAGGTGCCATGTCAAGGATGAATTTCCTGTTCCCCTTCCAATTGTCCAGGTTACACTTGAATTGGGTTAGGAAGAAACTGCTTCACATGGATGGGGAGTCTGTTCCAGAGACACAAGGCAGTGATGGTAAGAGTTAAGTGATGAACCTGTAAAACAGAGATAGACATGATTGTCATTATGCCCAAGTATTGTACATCATTGAGATAAAACATGGCTGACCAGTACAGAAATGTCAGCAGTAACTCATGAGTAGTATATGCAACAAATATCAATATGCCCAAAACTGTGCATGATGCACTGAAGTTGTCCTCTGCCAAGAATTGCAGTGCCTGCTCCTGCTCTTTATGAATATACATATGTAACCATGACTATAATCGCCCTCTCCCCCCAAAAAAGGTAAAGGCAAATTTGATAAGGCTGAAAAATGTGTAACTTCTTAATTGATAGCAACATTAACAATGACTCAAGTGTAGGAAATGAAAATGTTACCCTTTGGGATAAGCTTTGTTGATGTCAGGCATATACAACAGCTTAGCACAGCTGGTCTAAAATGTAGCTTTCATGTTGCTACTAGTTCTACAAAAATGTTATCATATGTATTCATACCCTTAGAGAAATGTTGCTATAAAGACATAAAACATAGGCTAAGGATATTTCATCTGAAAGAAAGCTGTTATGCCTTCTCTGCCAACACAAATGCACAAACCTGAGACATCATGCAATGTTATCTAAAGTATAATCCATCACACCTGTTTAAATAATTTATTTGTAAACAAACATCACATACTTTGATATGAGTTGTATGAATATCCAAAAAAGTAATGCAATTGCAGCAAACAGCAGTATCTCATGTTGGTGAAATCAAACTCCCTTACTTTCATACAAGTGCCTTAGTATCAGGTTGTACTTATATAGTGCAGATTAGCCTTTGTATATCAGGTGTCAGGTCATTATCATTTGTCAAGTCACACAATCTGCTCAAAGTGCAGCCCCAGTAAACTTGTTGTGATGACCTACATGATGCCATTTGCACACCCTAGCAGTACAAGAATGAATACTGTGAAGTGAGGCTTGCTAAGGGCTTGCAATTGTGACTCATTAGCAGTAGTGCTAGAATAATTGAGTGTTTAACATTCCTGCCATTACTGTGACATGATTTGTTAGGTTAACTCTTGCAAATATTAGAAGCATGCAACTATGAAATGACAAAAAAGTTGATAACTTTAATATATTGTTCCATAAAAGTAAGGTCTTAGAATGTCAAAGCTTAGTATCTGTGCTCCATTCTCACTACCTCATAAACCTCTTTCTGCATGTGGCACATACTGTTAATCCTCCCACTATTTCATGTTAATCCCATGGTTTCAAGATTCAAATCTAGAGAATGTGAGTTATGTGTGAAAGTAAGGATCATTCATGTCAACCTTTTCAAGGTATCACAGAACAGAGATGGTAAATCTTCCACACTTACAGACATATTTACTTTTTCACTTTTATTTATTTATTTATTTAATTTCTTTGTCCTTATTCTTTGCACAAAGCTTTGCATTGCACCTTGGTGACTGCCAGTGGTCACGAGTAGGTAAAAACTCAGAAATTTAATTTGGAATGCCATCAGTAGTACAAAAAATATGACTGGTGATGGTGCACTTCCCTCAGCACTCTGGACAGTACTGAGTTAAAAAAAATGATTCTCTTTCTGTTTGGCTCAAGTTGTTAATGCAGTAAGTTTGGAGAAACACCAGAAGTAATGCAGGATTCGAATCCAGATTTACAGATAGTTTTACAGAATGGGTCAGAATGAGATTTGTCACACACTTTTTTATTATGAATTGAACAATGGTTGTGAAATGCATTACTTATAATCTCTGAGAAACTGTGTTAAGTATAACCCTCATCATATTTAATTGAAATAACACTTTTATGTATAATGCTAAAATACTTAGCAGTGACTGGCAAAAAAAGACAGTTGTTTTAAATGTTTCTCTGTGGCTCAACATGCTAATACAGTAATGTATGTGTGATAGTAACAATAATGCAGGGGTTATCATCAACTTTTACTAATTTGAAGTTACTGTCAACAGTGACACAGGAATTTTGTTGGAAACTGGACTAATTTTAATAGTAATAACAACATTTGATATCCATGGTGCAAAAAATTTACTTTTACTATTTTGTGATGAAAGAAAAGAAAATCAGTAACATGATGAATCTGGAAATATTTATAAAATATTTTAGATTAATTATTCCTATCTCCCAACTAGTAATCATGACAGCAATACATTTCCTTTAAAAATATGCTATTATTACTTGTATATGGTGTGTCAAAAATTGGCTTATGTAATCTAATGAGTGGCCCCTTTCTTAAGAATTGTCATTATCTGAAGGCCTGATGATATGCAGCAGAAATGGAAGTTAAATGGAAAACACTGTTAAAAGGATGAAAGCGTCAGGTTAATGCCATAAACCTTCACTGAATCTGTAAACAGAGCTAGAGACTCAGGCTGCTATTTATCAACCCCATTTCTTGACATCTCATAGGCATTCAACACTATCTCGTACTCCCTTCTCTTGAATAGGCTTGCTAACATAGGACTTACCCCTCATACACTGCAGTGGTTTCACGGCTATCTACAAGATCAAAAATAAGCAGTAAAATGGTCTAATATTGTCTTCCCCCTTTCTTTTAAACCCCACAGTTGTCCCAGAAGGCTCCATCTTAGGCCCCCTACTTTTTAACATATTTACAAATGGCCTATGTAGTGCCATTAATAGTGGAACACTCATACAATATGTTGATGATTCAACAATAATCTGCACTTCTCCTTCATTACCACAACTCTGATACACAGCACACTTTCTCGGGTGTTGAATCTTGGCTCACTGACTGCCAGCTATTCCTTAACACTAAACAAAGTAATCCACTCCTTTTCCAACCAAAAAACTGCACTTTTGACCCTAACTACTTCAAAAGTCTCAATGATGACAGTACCACTACTGAATTGTCTGTCATATCAAGCTAGGTGTGGTCATAGATGACCAGCTACATTTTGATCTTCATATACAAAAAAACATAAAGAAAACCAAAAAGAAACTTGGCACAATTTATAGAAATAAATACTCATTAAACTCTTCTACCAAAATTACACTCACCAAAACATTTCTCTTACAATGAAACTCTCACCACGGAAGTATTACTAACTATGCACTACTTTGCCTAAATGATTCTCCCTGCTTAATTTCCTAATTAATGTCATGTTCCTCCACATATATAAATTCAAACATATATTTGTCTATATTCAAGTGTTTAAAGTCTTGTTCTATTTGACACTATGTATATATTTTTGTTTTTACATTTTTATCCTGTAAATGTGTTCACACTCATTTTTTTTGTCAATTTTGTTTATAATTTCTATTACTTGTTGTGACAATTTGTATGTAAGCTTAGTCTGGAGCTTTTCTTCCCGGGCCTCCGCTGAAAATGGGCACTGTCCTAGTTGGACCATCCCAGTAAACAAATGTAAAATAAAATAAATAAAAATACATTTCTTCTACCCACCCTGCTCTATGTTGCACTCATACTTAGCAACTTATAAAATTCCTCTAGAGCTAAAATGGAACAATGCTACAATAAGGTGGCCAAATTTACCACCAACTCAGAAACCAGAATGCACCACTGTATATCACATAAAAAACTAAACTGGCTAGAATTCCTCAACCACCTACTATACATCCAACTACAAACACTTAGCAACATGGTTAAAACCCCCTGGCCTCTCCAGCACTAAACAAGATCATCAAACCATGCAACCCATGCAGAAGACTAAGCTCTGCTGACAAAGGGCTTCTTCCTATATATAAACCCTTAAAGACAGCTGGACAAAGCCTATACTTTCACTATGTTGCTAAAGTATAGAACTCACTCCCTCATTCTGTAAGAATGACTACTAACCTATCTGCCTTCAAAACTGTACTAAAACAACACTTGAACAACTCTTGGCTGTATCCTTGTACTGATCCAGGCTAAGTTTCTCCCCAAACCAGCTCTACCCTATCTGTCCTATCACTCTTTCTCTCAGTCTCTCATACCATTTTGGTTCTTCTGCTTATAAAAACATCCACCAATCTCCTTGCCCACAATGTACCTATAGCTTGTATCACCTGTAATATTGATTTGCTCACTTTTGTAAAGATTTTGCATATCAGTATGTAACTGCAACTTCTCTCCTGCAGAAAGATTGTGTTTTTCTTTAAAAAAAAAGAACAATAAGGTGAGTTCTGTACTCACAATATACCCATATCTTGCATGTTCTAGAAAATTAGTATAACTTTGTTTTACAAAGTTTGTATTTATCTGTATTTAATCAAAATTGTATAGATCATTCTAATATTTGGGTATTAGCTTTTCTACGGATAATAAGGACTTGTATAGTAATAATATTAAACGAGTATGGGAACTAATAGTAGCTGATTGTGGCAGATGGAGGAATTTAAGACTACCGGTATTGGCAAAAGTATCAATAGTGAAAATGAATATATTACCACGAATGTTATATATCTTTAGGTCTGCTCAAGTATCTATTACAAAGACAGTTTTTAAACAAATTCATAAAGATCTAGCTAAATTTATTTGGGTGCCAAAGAAAACTAGAATATCGTATGAGAAATTAATGACCCCGAAGAGTAGAGGAGGACTTGAGTTACCGAATTTTGAAGTATACTATTTAATTGTGAACGCCAACAGGTGTTTAAGAATTGCTAATTACGAGGTAATTAATACAAAGTGGATACCAACTTGGGTGGTCTTGAATTACAAGCATATTCTAGATCGGAACATAAATCCTAAAGCTTTACCCTTTTTGGATAAAAGTAGTTTGATAAAGTATGGGATTATGGACCATTTAAAAACATATGTGTCATCTTTGCAAAATTTATTCCAATCAGTAGACTTGTTGCAATATATGATGGTTTTTCAGCCTTTCCATAGGAATCCCAATTTTAAACTAAATAATCAGTTGATTGATCTTAGTAAATTCCCATTAATAGTTAATTTGATTCTGATTGATGTTTTTAATAAATTTTGTTTATCGGCTTCGCAAGTTAGGCAGGAATTGAATCTTCCTAAGAGTTATATGGTTGTCATGAGACAAATCAGAGAACTTGCTCTGAGTCATTTTGAAAACTTTAAACCGGTAGTTGGAATTGTGGATAAATGCTCTGAATTGTGACAGGCTCTCCAACAGGAGGTCAAATTTATAACAACAACAAATAAATTAATTAAAGATTTAAAATTCCAGGATAAAATTCTGTTGTCAGGGTATTGGGTAAACAAAATGACAGTAGCAGATAATCAGGTATTAAAAGCAATTGATTTAACAATAAAATCGGTCTCTTTTCAAAAGTTGATGTATACAGTTGATGATTTGGAATAATGCTTATTATACTCATCTTAGGTTACATAAATTTAATCCTAGGAATTCTCCAACTTGTCCATATTGCACAAATCAAACAGCGGATCTTCTTCATATGTTCTGGAGCTGCAAGTGTATATAAACTTTGGAACTCTCTTAGAACACAACTACAAAAGATGGGTTATCAAAGTTCAACGTTATCATGGGAATTTATGATTCTACATGTTCCTCCAAGAGAGCTCTCTGGGTCACAAACTATAATATGTATGAATATTTTTTTGCTGATGAAGTTATATATAGCTACAAATTGGTTAGAACCAGATAAGACATCATGGGATAATTTCAAGCTTGTGGCTATAAAGCATATATTAGCACATAAATTACTCCTGAAGCAAAGTAACAAAAATATAAATAACCCGAAAATATGGGAAAAGGTTTTTAACATTATATTAGCATAATACTGTTATTAGGAATATATTAAAGTTTGGATGTATATGTGGAGGAAACAATGTTTTGAAAATATGTATGATATGTATGGACGCAAAGTACTTCTACAAATGTTTTGGCTTTTTTTCCCTGGTGTCTTCTTTTTTGGAATAATGACAATTATTATATGGAAGCATTTCATGTAGATATTGTATATAGTTTTGATAGTAATAGTAGTGAATTTTGTGTGTGATTTTATTGTATTTTGAAAATATATATCAATAAAAATTTATTATGAAAAAAAAAAATTGTATAGATCAATCTGTAAGTAAGTGGAGCTTTTCTCCTCAGGCCTCCCCTGAAAATGGATTATTTCTCACCCAGTCAGACTTTCACAGGAAACAAATGTCAAATAAAGAAATAAATGAGTAGTGTGTTCATTGCTAGATATACCCTTTAATGTGATTTTTTGTTTTATTTTGCTTTTTTTTTTTTGAGGCTTGTGTATTTGTACTCCACTTGGCAGTGCGCATCAGTGACTGTCAGTTGTCACTATTAGTGAATGCTGGTTCATGTCTGAAGGCAAAACCACAAAAAATTAATTTGTACTGTTGTCAGTAGCATAAATTAAAGTGGTGCCCTTGTGTTTCTGTCAGTACTCTGGATAGTACTGAGTGAAGAATATGCACCTGTAGATTATCTTTCTCTGTGGCTCAAGGTGTTGATGCATACATTTGGAGAAACAGCAGAGGTAATGCAGGGTTGAAATCCAGTTTACAGGTAGTTTTACTGAGGGACTCATTATAAGTAGTGTCAAATAATTTATGTCAGGAATTGAACATTAATTAAAACTGATTATTATGTGTATGTGGGACAGCATCCCATTTAAAATATGTATGGCACCTACCCCAACAGGTTTTACTCAGGTCATGCAACTCAATCCATATGATTTTTTTTTTACATAAAAATATTTACTTTTAAATATAACTCTAGTACCATGGCAATGAAAGCCACTCACATACACACATGTCTTAATTAGATCTCCACTCCTGTTCAAATTGTTATACTTTAACTTACAACTTAAAAAAATGCTAATTCTTCTGTGACATTGGCAGTTAATAAACACCATCTAGTATTTTAGTTTCTTTTGGTCATGGGTTCAATTCCCAGGTGGTATTACTCAAAGTTTGCATTTTGCATGCCGCACCAAAGCATTATACATCGGTTCATAACATTTTACCTCTGAATCAAAAATGATTATAAGCATCTTAAAGCATTTGATGATTTTATAATGAAATATGTAAACACAGTGAACATCACACATGGCCAAGTCACACTGCCATATTTCACAGCTTCATTGTATTTTTAAGGAATCATTCCAAATTTTGTTTACAAGGCCATTTTGTGCTTTCATTTGCACAACTGCAGCTTGCAAGGTTGTCTGTTATTGTGCACAGGCTGGTACAAGTAAGAACTGTACTGGGCGGCAATTCAGACACATAGTTCAAGATGTCCTTCAGTAGACAACTCAGGTGAAGGTGAGGATGGTGCTCCATTTAAAGTCCAAAGGTGGTGTGAAGAGGAGTCCACGATGATCTTTGTGGCCCTCCTTGTAAAGTGTTACAATTGTAGGCTTCTGCAGAACAAGGCTTAGAATGACTTGGCCAAGGATGTCTCCAGGGCAACTGGTATCCCATACCTGGGGAATAATTTCATTGCCATTATAGTGATATAAAGAGGTGCAAGCAGGACCTCCTTTGCCAATGGGAGGCAGAATTCAGAACTACAAAAAACAATGAGTCGCGTAACTATAGTGACCCATCACCAGTCAATTATATACCATGGACTGACCAGACCATGCAGTTATTCATTATGTTTTTTGTTTTGCCTTTTTTTATTCTGACTGGCTGCTAAATAGATAACCTGAATAGAGAGGCACATCAGGAAAGACTGGCTCACCTCAGAGATCCACGGGTAGATATAGATCAAGTATGAATGCAAACAAGCTACTAATACCTCTGAAATATATTTAATTTTACCTGATGTCAGAATAGCAGCCTATATGAACTTGAGACACACACAACTGAGAGGGCATACCTTACCTATGCATCATGCATACCTGCCTGCTCTAATAGCTCTTGATAGTTATAATAGGCAATGTGTTAACTGAGCTATCTTTGTGAGGGTTCAATTCCCAGAAGCAGCAATTAGCTTTTATTACAGGATAGTATGTATTTACTGCAATATTAAATAACCTTAATATTTTCATTGTTGTAATTGGATGCATTTACTTGGAATGCATACATCTAATATGCCACAGTCACCTAACTGTTTCTATATTATTTATACAAGCACTGAGACTGATGTATTTTATGACACATTAATGCCTTCACATCACTTCTGGATGCAGCAAAGGTTAACATACTTATGTGTTACATTTACTTACATATTGAAATATTATTATGACATGGCATTGATGTTATCTATATTTTCTCTACCCAAATCTATATCTCTCTTTTTTCTTTTTTTTCCTTTGTCTTTTTTTTTATTCTGTGTGGAAACATTGTTGCTGCAACACAAAGGACCATCAGCACAGGGAGCTAGACTGAACACTGGGATTTGGCCTGTCATACCTCCACAGGTGGCTGCCATGGAACCACCACAAGCAGCATAGATGCCTCCACAACTCCTGCACCACCTGCTCTAACTGCATCTTGTAGCTCTGCTCTGGCTAATGGTGCATTCGTACCCACTGAAAGTAGTACTGGAGGTAACAACTTTGACACCTGTCAGGAGCTGACAGAGCTGATGGATGACATCATGGAGAGGGGCAAATTTGCAAAGTAAAAATGTCCTGTGTTGAATTGCAAAGTCAATGCTCTGTCCAGCAATGACCCAGGGATCTGCAACAGGAGACAGCAATGACAGTTCTGAGGGTGAGGACTAGATTCTCACTATATACATGCTGGATGCAGATGCATGTCTGATGTCTGTCTTGTATGTCCTGTATGTTTGCACCTGCTACCTACCTAACCTACCTTAACCTATTATTCTTAACCACCTTCTTTAGCAGTCATCTCTGTACGAAAAAAAAAAAAATGGGCACCTGTTCCACAAAAAATTACACCTCATACAAAGCTCCCACTTCAACTATGTGTCTGCTTGACAGACTTGATTTAGTCCAATTGGCTATGCAACATTATTCTACCATTGTCATGCAGCCCTGATATGGCCTCTATCTAAATTTATAAAATCCTTTTTTCAAGTGTATATTTATGTTGTGAAGAAGTGGATAGCTATGGTGTTATTCCAATGCCATGCTGCACATTTCTTCACTCTTCCCCCAGTGTCCTTCCCTCTCCTTGACCCAAGTTTCATCACTGTCCTATCAACCCCTTTTTCATACTTTTAATCTAGTAATGATCTAGAATCATAGTCAATACACATGGCCAGAAATAATGGCCCATAAAAAAACCTTCAGTTTTTGGTCACTGCATTTTTGCAAAGCTGGGTATCATGTACCAATGCTGAGTTACAGTAAATGGCTTTTCATGTCCTATGGCAAAAACTGGTAATTTTTGATGTCAGCCACACTACTACAGTTATCTTCATGCAAATGTGTTTAGCCTCACTCTGTTACTGAAATGCAGACTGAAAGCTGTATTCGGAGACAGTTACTCTAACTAATTTATTAGAATGCTGGGTGTAATATATACCTTAAAGGATGTTACAGTTGTTATTACTGTGATGAAACCTGATGCTTACATTGTTTAGTGCTTCAACCTGTTTTCACTGTTCTTTCAAATGAATGGTTTTATCTTTGTGAAGTATGTGGTATACTATGATAATGCTCCAGTCTGGAGACTGCTTTTTGCATAGTGTCAAGGGTTCAGTCCAAAAGTACGTCAAATACTTATTTACTGTTTTTTTTTTTTTTTTTTTTATATATTACTGTTACGTATGCAACTGTTGGCTACATATTATTAACCAAACATTATCCCACTTCTATCTTAATCATGTTTCTACTCTCCTATCTCTGCTGTCTCCCTAATGGAAACACTTTATTGTACAGAACATGACAGAATTATTATAATAACAAACCTAAGAGTAACGTGCCACAAAGATGGCAAGAAATGGCCAATAAACATTATTCTTGCTGTGTCTCTGTCTCTGTCTCTGTCTCTCTCTCTCTATGTCTCTCTCTCTCTCTCTCTCTGTCATCACCCCTTCTGTCTCATCATTCTTTTCATTTAAAATGTGCATGTCTGGCAATGAGCAGTAATAATAACTGATGGTAAATTTCAGAAATTGCAGTTTATGTCTTGCAGCAAAAACTTGTGAGTTTTTGTCTTTGGCGACATTAGTCTGCTCTCCTTGAGCTATTGTGCTTATTGTCACTGCCGTATGGAAAGACATGCTGATTGCACTATGAGGAGACACTTATTATAATATGTTGAACAGACTGTAGAGTTGAATTTACTCAATATGGGATGTTTCAATTGTAACTACTGTTATGAAGCATGCTGCACACAAATTGCCTTGCTTCATAATGTTTCCATAGACCAAGATTCCATTGGCTTTAACATTCTTGGCTCATTATGTGTTTCATAATCAGTTCCCAAATGCTCATACCTTCCCAGAAATAAGTACAACACAATTGAGTCAATCAAGGCTTTATGTATTAACAAGCAGAGTACATTAGGCATATTTCTACTATATACACATAGGGTGACTGGGTTAATTAATTTGCATTTCCATGCATTTCTGAAGTCTTTTAATTAAGACACCAATATATATGTTATAATGTACTGACTATATTACTCAGTGATGCCATCAAATATATAAAATTGCATAAGAATCAGTACAGCATGCCTTGAGTACATGGACAGTCATCAGATGTGAGGGCTAAGTATGCACCTACATTATCCATATGAGTATTTTACTGCAGTTATCATGACAAATGTGTAAATCATATTACACAAAGCAATAACATAACACACATCTGTTCTGAATTGGATCAGAACTGTTAGTATGTCTCACATTTTATTTGTGTCAAGGTTGTCATGGAGTACCCCAGACTACTTTTAATTCTTGTACTTAGTTCAAAACCTCATAATGTAATTATGCATGTGCTAATAAGCTGATGCTGCCATCATTTGTTTAAATGAGCTTGGCAGTGGCATGCTTCAGGGAGTTATTCTGACAAAATGAAATGTGATTAGCTTGTATTACTTGTGCAGGTTTTAATGAATTGTTGTACTCTAGATTTGACAAGTTCAGTGTGATACTGTGTAAGCACTACATAATGTAAAGTTATATCTACACTCAAGCACATTTAGACTTGCAAATAATGGTGTAGGACCTTTGCACATTTACTTCTTGAGGGTTATGAAGTAATGCACTTACTTCCTGAGGGTTATTAAGCAGTGCACTTACTTCCTGAGTGTTATTATGTAGTGGACATTTGTATCGTTGATATGTCTGTATTTAAACTGAACATTGTCCAAGCATGAGGAAATATTGAAAATGAAACAACAAATGATTACTAGTCGCATACAATCATCCTGAGCTGAACACTCAGAATGTTTGTCAATTGTCTGTGTCACAAGTGTGATTGTCATCAGTATACCATACTGTGAAACAGCTATATGTCACTTACCCTACCACAATATACATGAATGACATGAGTATCATGCAATTACTTATCAGCACATTTATGTTAATTCAGCTTTTCAAGACAAATTCCTTTTCACCCAAACCTGTGATGCACACCAGCTTCTCTGCAACACACTAATGTTGTAATCCTTTTAAATATGCAACATTCACATTTAAAATCAGACTTCTCCTGTGGCACTTGAGATCGATACAATGCATACTAGATCATGTAATTAGATAGGTAGGTGTTCAAATACTGCAGTGACTGTGTGTGCATCTGTACTGCTAGGTAGGACTGGCTTCACCCACACATCTGATGTATATACCTACACTCAGAAGAAACATTTAAACTGGGATAGGGCTCCCCATCAGTTTCTTTCATTTTTCTCATAAACATCTTCTTTACACTGACAAGGTAATTATTTCAAAAGTGCACTATCTCACTGTTGTTATAAGATGTTTCCTGTTACACTTATAGTTGATATTGTGTATTCTAGATTGTATAACTAGATAGGCAGAGGATTCAAATCCAACAATGTTGAACTGGTGTGAGTGTGTCTGTGTGTCTAATGTCAGGTAAGTATGGCATTAGCAACAAGTCTGATGTCCACACTTTCACTCAGGAGAATTATTTACAATGGGCAGGTGCTTCCACATCAGTTTCTTAAACTTTTAATGATAACATTTGTTCTGCTACCCACTGTTGAGGTCATTCTTCCAAATATATTCTATCTCACACTTATAGTAAGACTTCTCCTGTGGTACTTGCAGTTGATACTGTGTACTCTAGTTTGTGTAACTATGTAGGTAGGTGGTTTGAATTAAGCATTGTAGAAATATAGTGTGTGCATATATGTGTGTGTGAGTGTGTGCGTGCATGTGTGTGTGTGTGTGTGTGTGTGTGTGTGTGTGTGTGTGTGTGTGTGTGTGTGTGTGTGTGTGTGTGTGTGTGTGTGTGTGCATTTCTGTAGTGACAGGTAGAGCTGGCTTCATCAAAAGATACATTGTATGCATGTCCACTTACGAGATATATTTACATTGGGGAATGGCTCCCCCATTAACTTGTTGCATTTTTAGTCAAAACACATTCTGTGCAACACACTGATGAGGTCATCCTTTCAAATATACATTATCTCAGTGTTGCAATCAGACTTCTCCTGTGGAGCTTGCAGCTGGTACTGTGTACTCTAGATTGTGTAACTAGATAGATCCTGGATCCTAGATTCACTGCCATGCATTCAGCACATCAGGCAATGAGCACCCTTCAGCACTCACTGTTTCCATAGCAGGTATGGGCTTTAAAGGATCAGGTTGCTACCTGATGCCCACCCCCCCTGAGAGGGTGCACCACACACTCGCATGCATGCACTCACACCTACGGCCAATTTAGAGTGTCCAAGCCACCTACTGCTTAAACCAGAGCACCCGGAGGAAACCCACATGAATGCAAAGAGGACATGCAAACTCTACACAGAAGGCACCC
Organism: Protopterus annectens; assembly: GCF_019279795.1. Lineage (NCBI taxonomy): Eukaryota > Metazoa > Chordata > Ceratodontiformes > Protopteridae > Protopterus > Protopterus annectens. The sequence continues at coordinate 396,143,112 of NC_056735.1, forward strand.
CATCCAAGAATTGAACCAGAGAACTTCTTGCTGTGAGGTGACACTACTAACTGCTACTCCACTGCACCGTCCAACTAGATAGAAAGCTGGTTCAATTCAACAGTGTTTAACTGGTATGAGTATGTGTCAAGTGGCAGGTAGGTATGATTCAAACAACAGATCTGATGTGTATGCTTTCACTCAGGTGACACATTTACAGTAAAAGAGGACTCAGCCAACAATTTCTTACTCTTAGCACAAGCAGTTCTTTGCTACACACCGGTAAGGTCATTCTTTCAAATGTCCTCTGTGAAGGCTGCCAGCCTAGCCAGATAGGATTTTATACATAATTCTATAATTTGTAAATATGACTGTTGAACTGCAGATTTGTTTTCTTAAATGAAAGAATATGCTATGAAATGTGAACTTAAAACAATGTAACAACATTGCCCTCTGCTGTAAAGAAAGCTAAAGCAAGCATTTCTTGTTTGTCCTTTGAAGTTCAAATTATTTCATGACTGTCTTTGATGTTTACAATTTGGCTCTAGCCGAGCTAGATGAAGGCATCCTGCCTATTGTTGTAACTTAAGGAATAATTACTAGAGTTTATATGTGGAATGTCTTTTATTGATGTAATTTCCTGTAGCCGCAAGATAACAAAAGAATGTAGTATCTGTCAGCCTGAGAACACCAGGAAAGTGTACAAAATGATGTAATGTTTATCAGAACTGCAATAGCAATTTAAACAGAGAGAATCAGAAGGCATTAAGCATTTTGTCTTGATCATCCAACTCACAACATTGTCTTGCTCATATGTAAGTTATCTTAGACTTGTGCTTTCTTTTAGAAATAGCTAGTAACTAGAAAGATTAGACTAAGTGTTTTTCTGTGATGACAGAACTGTACTACTGATTGATTTTAAGTATTTCTGTGTGATCTTTGAACTCTTGACTAGCACTGTTTAGTAGAAAGTATTGTCTTGTGGTTTTAATTATTTATTATTAAATAGTTTAAAACCTTTTAACTGTGGCTGTTTTGTGTAGAAATAATTTAAACTCTAGAGTACATTACATATTTATAGAGTTTACTGTCCAAGTCACTCCAAATAAGCCTTGACGGATTAGTCACACTTACCAATTGGATAATAATATTGCACAGTAATAATTGGACACCCTTTTAAGGGCATTTGAGTAGCTGATAACTATTAGCTGGGTGGTGGCAGGGTACTACCGTATAGTCTGGGTAAAGGGACCACAGCTGGAGAACTTGTGCCAGTTTTCCCCAGGAGTGTATGTGTGGTTGTATAAACTCTTCTCAAAGTGTGTGTGTGTGTGTGTGTGTGTGTGTGTGTGTGTGTGTGTGTGTGTGTGTGTGTGTGTGTGTGTGTGTGTGTCAGCTACTTGGGCAGTGACAGGAAGCACTGGCTGGACAGAGAGGGTGCTAGAGGTTTTAGCTTGCCCACTAGGCTGAGATCTGGACCCTATAGCTGTGCCAGTGGGGAGTCTTATTGGGGACCTGGAGAGCAAGGGAGCGACCAGCCCCAGACTGACTGTGATCTCTGTGTGCTCTTAAGGGAAGTTGCACTTTACTGTGTGTATTTGTTATCCTTTCCTCATATATGAGATGCCCTCTCTTGTGTTAGTGGTGAGGATTGAGGCTCCTTGATTGTTGGGCCAAGGCACGGGTGTCACAAGTTAATTAGTGGCAGTGGTGGGATATCCACATCACATATTAATTAGCTGGCAAATGCTAATTGGCTTGCTGTGGTGTGGGTAGAGGGAATCCTGTAGCTTGTGTACAGTGAGCTTTGAAGGTGTTTTGTATTCTAAAACAGCCACTCAGTGATTACTCAGACTTCAGATCACTCTTGTTTTATTTCCTTTGTTAGCTTAGTTAGTCAGGGTGAGCAGGCATCATGTCAGCAGAGGAGTATGGAAAGCTGACAAGGAGCCAGCTGGCAGAGATGTGCCAGGCTAGAGGACTGGTGCATGGAAACCTGACTAAGGCAGACCTGATTGCAGCCTTGGTTACAGCTGCATCAGAAAATGCCAACCAGGAGCACAATCAGACTGGCAGTGGAGATATAATACCCTTGGAGAATGGACACTTTAACCTTTCTGCAGTGGACTTAAAAATCCAGCTTGAGCTAAAGAGACTTGAGTTGGAGGCCAGGCATCTGGAAATTGAAGCAGCTGAGAGACTGAGGAGTCTACAGGCTGAGGAGAATGAGAAACGTTTACGTCTGGAAGCCGAGGAAAAAGAAAAGCAGAGGCAGCATGAGAAGGAAATGCTAACTCTTTGCCAGCATCATGGAGGTAATGGGGAAGGGATTAACTGGACCCCAGAAGCACAAAAGGTCAGTAAATTTCTTCCGCAGTTTAAAGAGGGGATACTTTTGATAGTTTCATTCATATGTTTGAGAGGGTATGTAAACAGTATGAAGTTGACCAAGGGCTCTGGATACAGTTCCTGACCCCCTTACTCCATGGTTATGCTGTAACTGTACTGTCTAAAATGTCTGATGTTGCATGTTTTGATTATATTGCTGTTATGAAATGTTTTTTAGAACTGTTTAAGCTAACACCTGAACTGTACAGGAAAAAGTTTCATGAGCATAGACATAAGGCAAATGAAAGTGTGTGTGAATATATTGCTGAATTGAACACTTATTTCCATAGGTGCGTGAGTGGATGTCAGGTCACCACTTTTGAAGGGCTGGCAGACCATTTGGTGAGGGAACAATCCCTTAGCACTTTGGCTGAGGACATGAGGATCTGGTTAGCTGATAGACAATGTGCTACTTCAGATGAGTTGGGGAAGAAGGGAGACCTATACCTGGCATGCAGGACAGCCCTGCACAGGAAGGGTACCCCCCAGTACTGCTCATGGGTCAAAAGGAACCCATGGAGGGCAGCGCAGACTGACACAACAGAATTTGCCAGTAGCAGGGGAAGCCACTAGTCCAGGTACATGTCCAGGAGCTAGGGTTAAATGATTTGAATGCAATCAGTGGGGCCATGTGGCATACAGGTGTCCATGGAGGCAAGGTGGGGAACAAAAAGGTGAAGGAGCCAGTAAGTGGGAAAGACAAAATGCCAATAGTAGGTTGTCTTGAGACAACAGGGGTACCAAACTACCATTCTTCAGATGTCCTGATAGGGAAGGATTTGGATGAGGCAGTAACATGTGCTCATGCAGCTACACGCAGTGAGGCTAGGAGACAAGCATGTGGATCTGATAGCCTGGGGAGACCCAGAAAGACTGCATAATTGCAGCCAGGACTGCTGAGGTGGTTATTTCAAGGAGGGAGCTACTCTGTAGCAGTGAAACTGATGGTGGGCCACATCTGCTTGTGGGTACTGATGGTCCCTTGGACAGAGTGACTGCAAAGGTAGAGTTGAGTAGTAGTACCCCAGCTGACAGTGAGGCGCCACTGTCAGAGGATGCCAAACTTCTTGTGGAAGGGGAGCTGGGAAGGGTTACAAGGAGAGAGTAGATACAGGCGCAGCTCTAAGACCCTACATTGCAAGGCCTGAGGCAGGTAGCTAGGGAGGCACCTGATTCTCAAGGAAAAGGGGAATCTGTATACTGGGACAAAGGGTTACTATACAGAAAGTGGACCCCTGAGAGAGGGCTAGAAAGTGAAAGAGTACAGCAGTTGATAGTGCTTAGAGCCTTCTGTCTGGCGCTTCTAGCCATAGCCCATGATATTCCCTTTGCAGGTCATATGGGCATAAAACATACAAAGAGGCATGTTATGCAGAACGTCAATTAGCCTGGAATTTCCAGAGATGTAACAGGGTACTGCAGGACCTGTGAGCAGTGCCAAAAGGTAGGCAAGGCAGGAGACAAGGTGAGACTCCTTTGATGCTTTTGCCTGTGACTGAGGAGCCATTTCAGAGGGTAGCTATGGATATTGTGGGTCCTCTGAGTACCCCAAGTTCCACAGGGAAAAAGTATATCCTAGTGGTAGTGGATTATGCTACACGATACCCTGAGGCAGTGGCTTTGTCCTCCATTGAGACAGAGATGGTAGCAAATGCTAGAGAGCTTTAGCAGGGTAGGTTTCCCAAAAGAAATACTGACTAACAGATGTGCCATTTTCATGACAGACCTGCTGGCTTGTCTGTGGAAGACCTGTGGGGTGAAGTACATGAAGACCACCCCCTGCCATCCCCAGACTAATGGTCTTGTTGAGAGGTTAAACTCTATAATCAAGTCCATGTTACGGGCATTTGCAGATCAGTTTAAGAGGGAGTGGGACAAATATTTGCCCCATCTGTTGTTTGCTTACAGAGAAGTTCCCCAGGAATCCACAGGTTTTTCACCCTTTGAGTTGTTGTATGGGCATAGGGTGAGGGGACCTCTAGATTTAATTTGAGATGAGTTGGAAGGTGAGTGCGAGTCTCACAAGGAGTCTGTTGTGGAATACATCCTAAACCTCAGGACAAGGCTCAGGGAACTCATGGGCTTGGCCCAGGAGAACCTGGCAGAAGCCCAACAACAGAAAAAGGTGTGGTATGACAGGAATGCTCAAGCTAGAGAGTATGCTGTGGAGCAGCAGGTAATGGCTCTCATTACTGTCAGACACAACAAGCTGCAAGCAGCTTAGGAGGGACCCTACAAGGTGGTAAGAAAGGTAAGTGATGTTAACTACATGGTAGAACTGCTAGGCAGATGGCAGGGACAGAAATTGTACCATGTTAACATGATGAAACCTTACCAGGATAGGGAGGCCCTTGTGCTGAGTATTTGCAGTGGGTTGCAGGAGGAGTCTGAGGGAGATCTGGGGACTGATCTCCTCAGTGAGGCTCAGGCTGACACCTCAGTGGGAGGAGTAGCAATGTCCCAGCAGCTATCCCCTACCCAGGTTTGAGAAATCCAAGCAGTGTTGCAGGAATTTGGGGACTTGTTCACTGGGAAAGCAGGGTGTACCCACCTGGGGCAGCACCAGGTGGATACAGGACCCCAAAGGCCTATTAGGCAGCCTCCTTATAGAGTACCTGAGAGAGTCAAACAGACTATGAGGGAGAAGGTACAGGTGATGTTGGAACTAGGGGTGATTCAAGAGTCCAACAGTTCCTGGGACTCCCCATTGGTGCTGGTGCCAAAGAAGGATGGCAGCACCAGGTTCTGTGTGGACTACAGGAAATTAAATGGTCACACAGCATCGGATGCTTACCCCATGCCTAGGACACACGAGGCCCTAGATCAGCTGGGTGGGGCTAACTATCTTACAACCACTGATATTACCAAGGGTTACTGGCAGGTGCCCTTGACTCTCAGTGCTAGAGAGAGAAGTCAACCTTTGTGACTCCTTTTGGCTTGTATGAATTCACAAAGATGCCCTTTGGAATGAAGAATGCCCCAGCAACTTTCCAGAGGCTAGTAGATCATATTCTAGCAGGAGCAGGAGGGTTTGCCCTTGCTTACCTAGATGATATTGCCATCTACAGCCATTCCTGGCCAGCGCACCTTCAGCATGTCAGGGAGGTGCTGGGCAGACTACAGAGGACAGGGTTGACCATTAAGCCGAGCAAATGTCAGGTGGGTATGAAAGAGGTCTCCAACCTAGGACATAGAGGTGGGAGTGGTAAGATAAGGCCAGAACCTGCCAAAGTGGAAGCTATTCAGACATGGCCTGCACCTGTTATTAAAAGCAGGTGAGGGCATTTTTAGGGACAGCAGGGTACTACAGAAAGTTCATCCCCAGTTATAGTACCACAGCTGCTCCCCTCACAGACCTGAAAAGGAAGAACAGGCCAGATAAGGTAGTGCGGACCCCAGCATGTGAGCAGGCATTCCAGAAGCTTAAAAAAGCTTTGGGAGGACCCCCTGTGTTAGCCAGTCCAGATTACAGCAAATAATTTGTTGTGCAGGTAGATGCTTCGAACCAATGGGTGAGGGCTGTACTTAGCCAGATTTCTTCAGAGGGGGAAGAGCACCCAGTGGTTTATCTCAGTCGTAGGCTCCAACCCAGGGAGGAATGCGATGCAACTGTAAAAAAGGAATGTCTAGCCATAGTGTGGGCATTGCAAAAACTTCAGCCTTATCTGTATGGAAGGAAATTAACTGTTATGACAGATCACAACCCCTAATATGGTTAAACAGAGCCAGCCAGCAAAATGCCAAGTTACTAAGATGGAGCCTAGGGTTGCAAGCATATGATATGTCAATGCAGCACGACAGTGGGAGTAAAAATACCAATGCAGATGGGCTCTCAAGACAGGGAATGAGGTAGGTATAGTCAGATAGAACTGACCCTCTCAAGCGGCGTTTCTCAAGGGTCACTTGAAAAACTAGCTTGAGTTCTCCCGGGGGGATGTGAAGGCTGCCAGCCTAGCCAGATAGGATTTTATACATAATTCTATCATTTGTAAATATGAATGTTGAACTACAGACTTGTTTTCTTAAATGAAAGAATATACTGTGGAATGTGAACTTAAAACAATGTAACAACATTGCCCTCTGCTGTACAGAAAGCTAAGACAAGCATTTCTTGCTTGTCCTTTGAAGTTCAAATTATTTCATGACTGTCTTTGATGTTTACAATTCAGCTCTGGCCAGGCTAGATGAAAGTTTCCTGCCTATTGTTTTAACTTAAGAAATAATTACTAGATTTTACACATGGAATGTCTTTTATTGATGTAGTTTCCTACAGCTGCTAAATAACAAATTAATGTCGCATCTGTCAGCCTGGGAACACCAGGAAAGTGTAAAAAAATGATGTAATGTTTATCATAACTGCAATAGCAATTTAAACAGAGAGAATCAGAAGGCATTAAGCATTTTTGTCTTGATCATCCAACTCACAGCACTATCTTTCTCATATGTAAGTTATCTTAGACTTGTGTTTTTTTTTTAGAAATAGCTAGGAAGTAGAAAGATTAGACTAAGTGTTTTTCTGTGATGTCAGAACTGTACTACTGATTGATTTTAAGTATTTCTGCGTGATCTCTGAACTCTTGACTAGCACTGTTTAGTAGAAAAATATTGTCTTGTGGTTTTAATTATTTATTATTAAATAGTTTAAAACCTTTTAACTGTGGCCAGTTTGTGTAGAGATAATTTAAGCTCTAGAGTACATTGCATATTTATAGAGTTTACTGTCCAAGTCACTCCAAATAAGCCTTGACTGATTAGTCACACTTACCAAATGGATAATAATATTGCATAGTAATAATTGGACACCCTTTTAAGGGCCTTTGAGTAGCTGATAATTATTAGCTTGGTGGTGGTAGGGTACTACCGTATAGTCTGGGTAAAGGGACCACAGCTGGAGAACCTGTGCCAGTTTTCCCCAGAAGTGTCTGTGTGGTTGTATAAACTATTCTCAGTGTGTGTGTGTGTGTGTGTGTGTGTGTGTGTGTGTGCGTGTCAGCTACTTGGGCAGTAACACAAAGCAATGTTTCGACAGACAGGGTGCTAGAGGTTTTAGCTTGCCCACTAGGCTGAGATCTGGACCCTATAGCTGTGCCAGTGGGGAATCTTATTAGGGACCTGGAGAGCAAGGGAGCGACTTTACTGTGTGTATTTGTTATCCTTTCCTCATATATGAAATGCCCTCTCTGGTGTTAGTGGTGAGGACTGTGGCTCCTTGATCATTGGGCCAGGGCATGGGCATCACATCCTCCATCTCACAAATTCTATTAAGACTTATGCTGTGGCAATTGCATTTGATACTTTTTTCATTAGCTTATGTAACTCAGTAGGTAAGTGGTTTGAATCCAGCAGTGACAGACTATAGTGTGTAAGAGTGTCTCTTTTGTGTTTGGTAGGAATAGCTAGACCTCCGGATATGATATGTAGCTTTACAGTGGTAGTGGGATCTCCCACCACTTTCAGTCCTTTTAAGTACCCACATCATCCTACCAAACTAATGGTGATGTTATCCTTTCAAGTGTGCATTTGTGCACTTGCAAACAAACATCTCATGTGGTACTTGTGATTCGTGCAATGTCCTCTAGCTTGTGATCTTAGATGGTTGCCCATTCAAACCCTGACATTATTGCATAGATTCAGTTGTGTCAGTTTGGGTGTGAATGTACATGTACATAAGAATGGTATCACCCACATATCTGATTTTCACATGTAAAACCTGAAATGGCTCTTTCACTACCTACTGCCCATTTTAGCATGGACAATTGCTTTATTAAACACTGATGAGCTCATTTGTTGAAATGTCTTGCAGCTCTTCTTAGTGGTAAGCCTTCCTCTGTGGTGTCAAGCAATGATACAATTTTCTGTATCTTGGCTTAGCCATGTGTTTTTATCTGGTATTATCTATGTATTGTGTCTAATTGTGTTTCTACAGTCACAGGGATGACTGCAATATGCAAAGCATGTGGTCATATGCACCTACTGTCATGCAATATCTTGTGACAAAAAGACAGATCACACACACACTTTCAATCAATTTAAAGGCACAAATATGCCTTACAGCACTAAGATGACGGAATACCTTTAAACAGACCTTACCTCACATTTGTGGCAAAACTTCTACTGTGGTGCATGCAGTTGAACTAATAGATTAGACAGGTGTTCGAAACTCAAAGTGACTGAATAGTATGAGTGTATGTCAGTGTACTGTTATGCATAAATTACATTCATCCCAGCTTAAATATGTACAATTACATTGGGAGAGGTTCCTCCATTACTTTTAGCTCAAACAACTTCTTTGCACTATAGTGATGATGCAATACTTTCACATATGTTCTGTCTTAGATTTTTGGTAAGACTTAAACTGTGGTGTATGCAGTTCATACAGTGTTCTATAGTTTGTGGACTTACATAGGCAACTGTTCTACTCCAGCAAAGGGCAACATAATGAGAGTGTACTGATGTGACACATGCACCATTGCATCAATTTATCCCCAGGATTCAACAAGCTCTTCATGGCATGCAGGAATAGTGCAGGAGCTGCTGGAGGCAATATGGCCACTGAAAGATCCAAGAACAAGCTCCCGAGATGTGCATGAGCAATCCTGCACTATTCCTACATGGACACAGCTCCTGTATGCTAATTACCCCATTTACAGATGAAAACCATGTAAATGAGGTGAATTTGTGATCCAGGAAGCTGGCAGCCATCCGTGTAGGACTAGTCTAACCTGCAGAAATGTTCTTGGTTAGTTACTGAGTACATTTCTGCAAACTACAAAAGGGAGCCATGACAGCTCCAAATAAAGGGTGTATATAATGTGTAAAGCATGTCAATGGCCAAATATATAGCCATTGGCATGGAAAACAGTTGCAAAAAACAAAAAAAAATAACTTTAAATTTTTTGGGGTGGATTTTGGTCGTTTAAGCATAGGGCAGAGGTGCACAAACAGGATTGGACAAAGAATAAAAGAAAAACTCTGAAAAAAGCTTTCTCTGCAAAATCACAAATTTGCCGAAATAGTCAATGGCAAGCAGAAGACAACAAGGCCAGTGAATAGTGATTGCAAGGGGAAGGTTCAGTGTGGGACTTGTAACTAGGCATTAGCAGGCAATCCAATGCAAATGAGGGGAATGATACTGAATCACAGATTTCCCCTCATGGCTAGCCTGCACCCAACTATGTAGGTGCAGGAAGACCATGGTGCAAGCCTAAGATCTAGCTGACATCATAGTGGGGTGTGTCAGGCATACTGTAAGCTTATTGGAGCCCTGTGGCATGGGTTTGCCCTTAGCTTAGCAGTGCTAAGGAAGGGGGTGTATCTGAAGTTGCCTAGCACTCCTTACATTGCCTAAATGGGTGCGCGCACTGCGCACCAGGTTTTAAACAAAAAAAAAAAGAAAGTAAACCAGGAAATAGCAGCTCCATGCATATCTAAGCACTGGGTTTGTGCGGCACACCTCGGGACTTAAACAGGAAGGCAATGGGAGGGAAAAACAGCAGTAGAAAGTTAATCAAGGAGAACTAGCATAGCTAGCAGGTGAAATGTATCAGAATCAGTCAATCACACAGGCAGCAGCCCAGCCCATCCCAGCACACTACTATAAACTATGCAGATACCTTTCCCACTGGTGTACACAAATGGGGAGATTTTACTTAACAAAAGCAACAAAATAATAGGGGCTGCATTTGCTCTCATAAATCAACATGTGGAAGAGACTGAGGGTGGAGAGGATGAGGATGGTGATGACCAACCCAGAGTGAGGAGAAGAAGAAGAGTGTATAGACCCAGGATAACCTACCAGGGGTTACATGAACTGGAGATAGTGGAGTACTATAGGGTGGACAGGGACCTCCTACAGCAAATTGTTGAGCTGTGCCGGCCATGCCTCACACACAGAACTAACAGAGGAGAACCCATCCCAGTGGATACCAAGGTATGTGTAGGCCTATGAATAATAGCCACAGGTACTTTCCAAAGGCCAACTGGGGATATCATGGGAATCTCACAGGTATCATCATCAAGGGTACTCCACCAGCTCCTGGATGCCATGTCAGCACATGCTGGTGAGCACATATATTTCCTCAACACCCGTGAGGCATTGACCAGCAATATGCATCTCTTCCACCAAATAGCAGAATACCTTGAGGTAGTGGGTGCTATAGACTGCACCCACATACACATCAAAGCACCATCCAGTGAGCAGGGTAGAGTCTACATAAACCGCAAGGACTTCCCCTCCATCAACTGCCAGGTTGTGTGTGATGCCCAGGGCATTATAATGAATGTGTGTGCTGGCAGCCCTGGAAGCTATCACAACTCCCACATCTGGCATATGACACAGCTGTACCAGAGATTTGCCAATGGGGACATCCCATATGGCCACCTATTGGGGGATGCTGGTTATGCACTGGAGCCATGGCTGATGACACCCATCAGAAATGCATACACATCCCAACAAGAACTCCATAATGAGGCACACGCACAGACCAGAATCAAAATGGAGCATGTGTCTGGGATGCTCAAGTCAAGGTTCCAGTGTCTGGACATATCCGGTGGAGCCTTGCAGTACTCACCAGCTACATCTAACCAAATAGTCATCATATGTGCCATGCTACACAATATGATCCTGCAGAAACAGCTGCATCAGGAACAGCATGGGGCAGGGCCAGCCAGCCCCCCCCCCCCACCATTGCCAAGGCCTGCACTGACACAGAGTGACTCAGATGAGAAACAACCTGAGCCTGCCCCAGTAGACAGAAGGATGATTTCCCAGTATGCCCAGGCCTTGGCAAAGAGGCTACTCATAGCACATACACTGATACTGTAGGAACCCAGGGAATGACACCTCTCTCTGATTTGCAGATACAGTAAAAGGGATGCCAAACATGACACTACCTGTGCTTAACCATGTATAGGGAGTGTGCTATGTGCATCCGACATAGTCAGCCCTCCAGCACCATCCTCAATACTGGCACAGCCACAAGGTAAGTCATTCTCCCTATCAATTGCTGAATAGAGTAGTTTGTTTTGTTACTTGTATCTATGGTATGGATGTGAGCATGCAATGGGAATTTTGTGGCTGAATGGGATGACAGCAGATAGTAGACACCTATATTGGCAGCATGAAATCTGTAACAAATACTGGTGTTGCCATAGTAGCCATTTCTAGACAAGGTGACAAAACCCACTGCAGAAAATGTGGTGGGCCAAATGTGTGTCCATAGGACACACACATGCCAGTCAGTGAGGCTGACATACTCAACAACAGTCTCAGCCAGCAGGACAGGCATAGACAAACACAAAGAAAGGTTATGTTAAGGCCTCTAATTGATGGCTATGGAGAACAGCCCCCCTCCAGACCTACACAGACAGACTATAACAGGACAGGCAGTGGGATGTTAGTTCTGAAGGGTAAGAAGTCTGAAACTGAACTGTAGGTCAATAAAACCTAAGAACTGTAGCACACTGATATGTTTCTAGTCTGCATGATAGCTCAGAATACAGAATAAAATGGAGTACTTGAAATGCCAGTACAGTCATAGCAAATGTGTACCGTTGTCAGGTGTGCCCCCCACCCCACAATCCTATGTAGAAATGTAGTAACATGTATGTGTAGGTATACTAACAGATTACCTGAGCCAGCCAAAGTAGCAGGATAGATTGTAGCATGTGTACGATATGCCGGGCTGTGTGTGTTAGGTTGGTGTGATTTGTACATTGTATGAGAGTGGTCAGCATGTAAGCATGGTGGGTTTTGTCCTGGTGGCCATTGGCCAGTACTGCCAATGACAGGGCCAAGTTCTCACAATTGCAGTGCCAAACACAATGCATCCCAGCAAGACACATTCCAGCAGTAAGCCATAGTAATTGTTCAGATGTAATATCTGTCACCATCTGAAAGATGAACATGGCATAAATGTGGGCCTAGACATACAAACAGTACACAGGTGGAAGTACCCTAGACAGACAGTGTATAAAATGTTACTGTCAAATGGACACACCTTTGGAATTGTACATACAGGTTAGCAGCACATTAGTTGGGTTTGCAGTATGGAATACTGATGTCATCTGGCCAAACACTGGCAGACCACAACGGTCACAGGTATGAAGTATTGAGAAACTGCTGATGTCCCTGCACAAGCCAGCATAAGTGGATTGTCCCACGTATATCTGTGAGTCAGCTGCAAGTAACTTCCATAGCACACGTGCACCCAGCTTACTCCACTATCAGCTGCAGGTACCTCACAGGTCATATCCTTGCTGTTGGGCATGAGTACAATATGACCCCCCACCTCTGTATGGAAATAACCACAGAATGTAGCATGCTGAAGAGGTGTCCCATGCAGGTGTGTCCCTAGCTGTAAGCAGCACCCTGCCAGCATCCACACCACTGGATCAATAACAACAGAAACTATTGAAATTAACACCTTGCACACCTACCCTGTCACACCAGGGGAATATAGTGGCTTGAAGCTTGGGACTGTAGGAGCGACACAATGCAACTGCCTGCTACAGATGGCCTGCATCACTACCAAATGCCCTATAGTCTCTGTCAAAGGCCTGTGACTTACCTATACTGCCAAAGTATGTTATTTCATGGACTCCCAAATAACAACATAACACAGTCCACAGAACCCAAATTCAAGGCCATGTTGACAAATCCCAGTAACATGTCCGCCATGTCCTACTGCATGAACTATGGACCAACCCCAAAATACTGCTGGGATGAAGTGATAACTATAGGGAACTTATCAGATAATGTTTGCATATTGTTTGGAAGAGGATAGAATAACAAGGGGGGTGGGATCATGGACCCCATGGAGTGTGTGAAATCTGAAACTCAGCCTTGTGCACATACTATCCCTGCCTGCAAACACAGGAATGGGTGGCTACAGACCTGCTCGTAAACCACAATGTGAAGGGGTAATGACCAGAAATATGAGCCCTGCCTCTGGATAACCTGTGTGAATCTGTACAGCTGTGAGAAATGGCCACAGCAGGATATGGCCATACTGTCACATTGATGGATGTACAAGCATGGGATCCTCAGCCACCACGTTACCAAGGTGCTGAACCATTTACACAGACCCATCAGCAAGTGTCTGCAGCTTCCCCTCCAGAATGGCATTATTGTGCAAGAATATGTAGGCTGCAGACCACAATACAGGACACAGCTTCATTCACCCTGTGTTTCCCAGGAAATTACTGCAAGCAAATATATATACCTGACAGTAGTTGATGACATAAAACATCACCGTGTAAAACAGTACATGTGTCTGAATATCTCTGCTAACACCAAAACCATGTAGCAGAAGCAGCACAGACACAATTATCTACAGTAACCAAATATCATTTGCTCATTTTGACCCCATATTGCCAACCGATCTACAGATATCCCACAGAAACAGGTTGCTAGCTGTAGGTGTAGAACACAAAATAATGAAAGGTCATACTGGGAATGCTCCCACAATTACAGAAGTGAAGCCCTGTCTGACAACAACAGCGGACTATACATATCTGACAGTCATAAATGTTTGTGCACACACTCCACATTGCACACCAGTCATGCTTTGCACACACATTGGATAGGAATACACACATAAATCCAAGGACAACACATTATAATAGTTAGGTAGGAGTTCTAATCCCAAACATGGCAACTGTAAAACTTTTTGTGCGTTTGTTTGTATGTGTAGGTATCAATGCCCTTGAGGCCATTCACAGTCACTATGACTTCCATTGTTCTACATTGGCAGGCCTGCTGATGTAATTCTCTTTGAAATACACCTTTGGGGAAGAAGTAGACCAGTAAGCACCTTGATGCATGCTATAACTGCATAATTCTGTAGTGTGATGTACTAGTTAGGTAGGAGTTCTAATCCCAGACATGGCAACTGTGAAACTGTATGTGTGCATGTGTTTGGTTGTGTGTAGGGATTGATGCTTTTGGGGCCATTCACAGTCACTAGGCTCTCCTAAAAATGGAGAACATTGATATCTGTGCAGTAACAGACCTGATCCAAGGCATCCCTGCAATACGAAGTACAGCTCTTACCACACCTGTCACTACCAAACCACGACCGAAACACTAAAGGTGGAGGAGTGTCCATATTCACCAAGGATATTCACACCGCAAGGCTACTTGCTCAACACAATGCATCTGAAGCTCTCCCAATACAACTAACTCTAGGTAAGACTGCAATCCAAATTGTATAGCTTGGTACAAATTCCCCACTATGCCCCAAGATTCCAACTACAACTTTCTAAACATACTGGAAAATATGAAGATAAAACCAAACACCCTAATACTGGGTGATTTCAACTACCATGCCATTAACTGGGATAACTACTCATGTACTAACACCTGTGCCCAACAGTTCTTGGAAGTCATAATTCCCAATGCCCTGGATCAACTAACCCATAGTCCCAACAGGGACTCCAATATCCTAGACCTGGTCATTACCAACATGGGAAATCGAAGCTCCACACCTATGGCTACCCCATCGGTGGTCAGGTGTGACCATAAGCTAATCCACTCTTGACATCCACATCTCTCTCCCACACCCCAGTAAGGAAACCTCAGTAAAAACATCTCCAAAGCCAACTTCATGCTACACAAGTCAGACATGACAAACTTCATGACACCCATGCAGACGGGAAATGAAAGGTGGACTGCTGAATCCTACACTAAGGCACTGTACGAGCACATCCACTCATGCATGAATCGTGTCATCCCAAATAGAACCAAGATGCTCCCCTCCAAGAAAAGGAAGCCAATGTGGTGGTCCCCTGCCATAAACAAACTTTACAACAAAAGGAAGAAACAGTTGCAGAAAAGTGGAAATTCCCAGGTTGCAATAAAGTCCCTTACCAGCCTCAGTAAGAAGCTGAGATCACTCATAAACTACTCCAAAGCTAATTATGAAAATAATATAGCCAAAGATTCCAAAGACAACCGCAAGCCATTCTATAGCTATGTCAGGAATCTAAATGGCAATGCTCAGATCTGCTCTGAGCTACAACAGAATGGCATTAAATATACTGATCCCAAGGATATTGCCAATATCCTGGCAGATCGATTCAGTGCCAACTGCAACCCCCTCCCACCCCCTAAAGGGACCATCTTAATACAGAAGGATTGCCAGATTCCAATAATAATGGCCGCACAGGTAAAAAACACACTCTCCAGAGCTAAGAAAACAGCATCCATGGCACCAGACAGCATCCCGGGCTGTGTACTACATGAACTACAAAATGAACTGGCACCTCACCTACGTATCATGTTTAATCATAGCAACCAGCCTATCTTGACCTTGGCAAGGCCTTTAAAAACCATCCCCCAGTCTGGAATCATAGATAAATGTACTAAGCTGGCCATTAATCCCTGCATAACTCGATGGGTTGCCAACTGGCTTACTGACAGAACCTACACTGTAAAAGTAGGTGACTCCAAATCCAGCTCCAGACACGTGGCACTTGGAGTACCTCAGGGTTCAGTCCAGGGACTGCTCTTGTTTGTCATCTACTGCTCTGACATACAGGCCAATACTAAGGGACTCTGGCTAACAAAGGTCACAGATGACTGCAAACTGGGAGCCAATATTGAATCCCTAAATGATGTGGATATTTTACAAAAGGGCCTTACAAAAACAGATGCTTTTTGCCAGAGCCATGGGCTCAAGCTCAATGCCAAGAAATGTATAGTTATCCCCTTTGGGAAGAAACATGTACCCATGAAGTGCCACATAGGTGGCAGTACATTAAACACAGAAAGTGTGATAAGAGACTGAGGGACACAGGTGGACAGTAATCTCACCTTTGATAACCACATCACCACAACAGTCAGGAAATCCACCTATATGGCACACCTAATCACTAAGGGCTTTTCATCCAGAAAAAAGGAGGTTATTGTCCCACTGTAGTCATCTCTCAGTAGACCCAGTATAGAATACAATGGCCATTTGGTATGTACCTCTCAAGACATCTGCAACAACTAGAAAGGCTGCAGAAATACTTCACTAAAAATTACAGGCTTAAAGCAGATGCCCTATGCTGACCATCTGAAAATCATCCAGCTATACTCTGCTGCATATTGTCTACTCAGAGGCAATCTCTGCTTAACATACACGGCCATGTCAAACCCAGAGCTGGTGGACATGCTATACATAAAGAAATCCCAATCCCTCAGAGCCACATTCTCCAGGAATCCAAACCTTGTCATCACTATGAACAAAATATGCTGGAGGGATGGGTTCCTGACCCAGAGACTCCCCAGACTCTGGAATAGACTGCCCATAAATGTCAAGCAGAGTGCCTCTTTGGCCCTCTTCAAAAGGAACCTTGATGATTAGATGGGAGTTAGGAAATTCATACCGGGGATCACATCAGTCACTCAGGGAAGTAAATATTGTGGGAAGAAATAGCCAGGAAATTGTCATGGGTAGGTTTGCATCGGCCCTAGGCTCAATAGCCTAGTACCAATCTATGAACCTATAAACCACACATTCCATTGCCCTACTTTGGCAAGCTTGCTGATGTCATTCACTTTGAAATACACCTTTGGGGAAAGAGTAACTCAGTAAGTTCCGTGGCGCATGCTATAACTGAGTAATGCTGTAGTGTGATATACTAGTTAGGTAGGAGTTCTAATCCTAGATATGGCAACTATGAAACTCTGCATGTGTTTGTTTGTCTGTGTAGGGACCAATGCTTTTGAGGCCATTCACAGTCACTACAATTTCCATTGCCCTACTTTGGCAGGCCTGCTGATGTCATTCACTTTGAAATACACCTTTGGGGAAGGAAGAGCCCACTAAGCTCCATGAGATATGCTATAACTGTGAAATGATGTAGTGTGATATACTAATTAGGTAGGAGTTCTAATCCCAGACATGGTAACTGTGAGACTGTGTGTGTGTGTGTGTGTGTGTGTGTGTGTGTGTGTGTGTGTGTGTGTGTGTGTGTGTGTGTGTGTGTGTGTGTGTGTGTGTCTGTTTGTTTGTATGTGCAGGAATAAATGCTTTTGAGGCCATTCACAGTCACTACAATTTCCATTTCCCTATTTTGGCAAGCCTGCTGGTGTCTTTCACCTTGAAATACACCTTTGGGGAAAAAGTAGCCCAGTAAGCTCTGTGGTGCATGCTGTAACTGCATAATGCTATAGTGTGATGTACTAATTAGGTAGGAGTCCTAATCCCAAATGTGGCAACTGTGTGTGTGTGTGTGTGTGTGTGTGTGTGTGTGTGTGTGTGTGTGTGTGTGTGTGTGTGTGTGTGTGTGTGTGTGTGTGTGTGTATGTTTGTCATCATTATCCTGTGTGGAGGTAGCTGTGAGTGTGTAATAACAAGACTCATTCTGTAGTAGGTTTTGCAAATTTCTTATATGGTGGGCCTATTATATGTCACACTGTCCACCTTACAAGGACAACAGATGTCAAACAGCAGAGAGGCCAGTGTAGACAATCCATACCCCTACATGTGACATCATGGATTGGAGAACAGTATAGGCAACCCTTGTATTACCCAGAGAACACTCTCCTCCCATGTCTCATACACAATCACACTTGGCTAGGCAACAACCACTATGTAGGTAGTTCTCTGCATATTGCCCACAGATAGTAACCATGGTGTGATTGCAGTGGACTACAGAGGACATGGCACCCTGTCCCATCCCTTCAAAAGGCAAATCATTGCATTCAGTGGTCCTTTGCTATGTTCCCCACTGGACGCCTGCAACAACTGTAGATACAGAAAATGTAACCCACAAAGGACATACCATGCCTTATACATATGCCCTGTATGGACAGATGCCACTAACACCAATGAATACCTGCATCATGCTGTCAATGTAGGTACAGGGTCAGCCTGGTTTCCATTGCCAGGTCTCACCACATGCGGTCATGAATGGCACATCAGATGATAACAATCTGTCCACACAACATGCCCCAGACACCCCAGGTACACTTTCACATGTCACAGAACATGCATGTGGGACATGTGCACATCCCAGACACCATTGATGTTATGGAATATAGAACACATACATGGCAAGCATTGCACAGCACTTTCCACCCGCAATAGTAACCCAGATGAGTGAATGGTGAATACAATACCCACCTGTGTGGGCCAATCCATTAGCTGTACCCCTGAGCCACACTGCAGGTCATTGTCATGTGTCCTGATGCCAAGATATACCCTTTGCCTAGCCTTGTACAGCCTTCTGGCACAGTCAACCACTACACACACCTCTGAAACAATGCATCCATGCAAGTCAGTACTGGCAAACTTGTGTCTGTGTGCATGTGGAGATCAATGATTTGGATGCCATTCACACTCACTACACCTCCAATTGCCTTACTGAAGTATGCCTTCTGATGTCAGATACCGTGACATACCCTTTGCCCATATATCAGCCTGATAACCTCTGTGATGTATGTGATACCTGCGTAATACTGTAGTGTAGCAAACTAGTTATTTAGGAATTCTAATCCTGACCCTGCCAACTGTGATAATGTGCGTGAGTCCCTGAGAGGGTGTTGCTGTGTCGTCCTTGACATCTGTTCTTGTGGACAGGCACATGTACTACACCTACCTTATCCCTCCTTTATCACTGTTGCTGAAGTCACTCACCATCAAATATACCTTTGGATAGCTCTCCAACATGTAAGCTCTGTGGTGCATGCAATGACTGCATAGAAATGTAATAGCAATGCATAGTCAGGCAGGGGGTTGAAATGCCGTACTGGTAAGTGTGTGACACAAACATGCTTAGCTTTTACTCTCCTACCCCCTCCCTGTCTTACTTTGCCTCTGTCTGTCTCTTTCACTCCCTCACTGGTGGATGTGGAGAAGTACACCTGCTTTGCTTAGGCAGCAGCTTGTGTTTTGTAAGTG
>NC_056735.1:396167367-396199867 GCF_019279795.1 Protopterus annectens
TCCTGGTCAGTATGTGATGGTGGGTATGTCAGTGTTATCATGGGTTTCAGTGTATACAATGTGGGGTATGGGTGCTGGGTATACTGTCTTTACACCATGGTACCCCTGGTACATGTTCCATTTTCCGCTGTATGTGGACCACTGTCCCCATCAACCATACAGGTAACTGATAACACTATCCAGCTCAGTTATGCATGTGCTGTGTGCAACTTATCTGTAACACAATGGACACACTGACAAGGTAGTTAACACTGATAAGCCCAGGTCTCTCAGATGTGTGTCTGACTGTTATGTGTTTGTCAATGTGTATATGACAGTATGTCCCACTATGTATTATCCATAAACAATCAGTACATCCCCCATTACCATACTGTACAGGCCTGGGGATGTTCTTCATTTAACATGTAACCTGGAACACACATCAGCCTAAAAGCTGTGTGGTGTGTGCAATTAAAGCCACACACATCAGTAGCACTGCATACCTAGGTAGGGGTCTAGTCCCAGTGTTGCCAAGTAAGAGTGTGTGTGTATCTGAAGGAATCTACTTCCATTTGCAGAATATATATGTCCCACGAGGTCATCTGTCCGAGAACTGCCTGTCATATGGTAACATTTCACAGGTATAATCCTGTGGACAAAGATTCCATCACAACTAGTGGTAGATGTGTAAATGCCCTCTTTCCCACTGTATAGGTGTGCACCAAAACTGGGTTGGTATATATAGCTGGGTGTGGCTCTTGTGGACACAGCCACCATCATTGAAGTTACTGTTGAGTGTATCCCCATGCTTAGCTGGCCGTAATACTGTACAGTTCATGTTAACAGGTTTGGTAGTTTTCTATCACACTATCTGTGGTTCTACAGCACCTCTCATCCTCCAAAGGGTAGAGCTGTGCCACCCACACCAGCACACCTATGTTTACCGAGTTGAGCATTGCACTACATTGGGGAAGGGGACATATACCCTGCCAGTACCACCGTCACTGACATTAAACTAGCGGACTGCTTATTCCCCAATGTGTTGTTGTGCCTATTCTGGCTTGGTGGCATTACATAGACTACAATGTGTTCCTTGCACAGGTACATCCATCCATGTGTACAGTATTCTCTGTGTATTGCATCAACACCAGAGCCTCTGTGTGAGTTATATAAAAACATGTGGTGTGTACCACCCAGTACACTTACCATTGCCCACTGTAAAAGGGCTGCTTACAGCAGCCACCATGCACTCGACACAACCCCCAGACCTATCAGCCATGTGGCACATGCAGTAACTGCTATACAGAACTGTGACATGTGTTCACCTGTACCCAGGATATGGCACAGCCAATGTGTCACCACAGTGCCTTACCCCTTGTAGGAAATGACAGCAGACCATCCTCCTGCTGACAGATGGACACCTACAACACAAACAGATTGCATTATGGAGACCACAATCACTCAGTGTTAATAGCAATTATAATGCATCATGGCTGGACAGCTACACTTCCTGACATGTAAGCATTAAATTTTACTGCTGACAATATGTTACACAGCAGTACATGATACACCATAGTAGTACTATCACTGTGTGCATCAGAACCATATTAGCCTGTCCCTGCATCGATGTTATGGATGACAGGGATGTGGCACAGGTATCATCATATGCACAGGGTGTGTTGTTGGTTTGCCAGTGACCTAGGCTGAGCCATATGTTTGACACCATGTGTGTGAGTGAGAAGGTTTAATTATTGATATGGCCATGGTGATGTGGTGTGTGTAGGTATGGGGTTGCCCTAGCTGTGTTTGTATTGTGTGTGAGTATGCATGCACACAGTTCTACCATGTGGCTGCCCTATACAGGGGTTTGTTGTACAGCTGCAGACCATACCTGGCAGGGTGTGGAGTTCACTACCTCTAGCCATGGACATGAGAACTGTGCCTGCCAGGGGTTCCACGGGCACATCCAGGTACAAGCCATAATATGGTACTCTCCCCTGATGATGACATATGTCCGCTGGAACCCGGTCCCTCCTGGGACTGGCCAGGGACACATGCTCGTTGCCTGCTGTGGTGTGGTGTGAACAGCACCCCCCTTTGCAGTGCTGGAGCTAGTATTGCCAATACGAGAGTGACTTGATGTCCTTGCATGTCCATGTCGATCTCCAGCTGTTGGTGTTGCTGGCCTGCATCCACCTGGCTGTTGCACCACTCCCACCACATGCTCGAGCACAGACAATTCATGGTCGAGGAGTCCCACCATCTCACCCTGCCATCTATCAATGACCTCTGTAAAATAACGGAGGAATCCTGCAAGATCACGGATGTTGTCAATAACAGCTGAATGAGTAGCTCTCTACAGCCTCAGAGCCTGTCTGGTGTACCATTCAATACATGCTTGCCCCTCCATGACAGCCTGAAATATGCATCTGGTGGTACCAGATATGGCACTTCTGCCAGTGGCATGATGGCCAGCAGCCCTCCAATGAGCACCCCTGTACAGTTGCCTATGTGGTACCCTGCCAGACATCCAGCTATGGCTGCTGTGTCTAGACACACATGCCATAGATACCACACTGTCCTGTTCCATGCCACCAACCGCCAACTTTCCCTCTGCTATGGCCACTGGTGATGGGGTATGTATAGGCATTGTGACTCAGTGTGGGGATGGGGTGGATAACAGCGGGATGTCAAATGATGGTGCAGCTTCAGCCTCTGACAACCCCGCCTGTGCCTCAACACACCTATCATCATTTTCAGTGTCTGTATGGACACCAACATCAGATTGTCTGCAGGAGGGGCCCTGACCCATCTCGCCACCTGTGAGGAGAAAACAAGAAATGCACTTTAAGACCTGTACGTCATTGCTTAACAGTACACACACACACACATGCACACACGCACACACACGCACACACACACACACACACACACACACACACACACACACACACACACACACACACACACACACACATACACCCTGACATTCCACCATAATACTTACCTGTCCCGGAGTTTACAGACTCTCCTTAGTTTATTCTCTGATGTTTCCCATCCTGCATCAGTCTTGGATAATTACAGTCAATGATGCCAATCATTAATGTATCATTCTTCTATTTGCCTAGAAAAGTGATCACAAAACATGACCTGTCACTCCATTACCTCTTTGAACTGATTGGAGTCTGTTTTTCAAAGACTTCCTGATGTCATCCAGTGTTCACCCTGGGTTTGTCCAGACATCTTGAGCATGGCCCCCATATGTTAGGGGCTACTACAGTCACTCAATAATGTCATGCACTGGAGTGTCATATGTAACTATTGTTCAGTAGATGCAAGTTCTGTTGCTACATTAACTTTTTATGTGGACTACAGTAATGTTTGGAAACACTCTCTGGTGTTGTCTAGTAATTCCCTAATGCATTTGTAGTGCTGCATACGTGGGTATTCTTTCACCATTCTGTTGATGGCAATTATAACAGTATCCCTGGTGTCTAGTTTCCCTCCCAATGCATGTTCCATGCTACAGACCTTATTATACTATCAGCTGTCCTGAGATTACATGTCAGAAAAGTATTCCTGGTGTCTCATGTGTCTGCCCATGTCCATGTACTGCATGATTTCAAAGAGAAGTTGAGTGGTATGAACAACTGCACACTCACACATGTGCATACATGGACACACATGCGTGTGCACACACACACACACACACACACACACACACACACACACACACACACACACACATCCTACATTCATCAACACCCCTTCACTCCACCAGATTGTACTAACAGACAAAATAACTCCCCCCAAACATACACATTTACAGGTGAGGTTGCACAAAGATATTACACACAGACCTCCCATTACCCATCTCTCAACTTACAGGACATATGGCACTCAACTGCATGCAGTGCAGCTGTAGTCAATCCCTGCTAGCAACATTATACATCTCTGTGATGCAAGGGTTGTGTTAGTAGGTGATGCCCCTTCTCCTGGAACACACTGCACCCATGTACACAGTATTGCTTTGCTCCTGTTCAGCACCCTGGCATGTACTGTGCACCATACATCACAAGTGTACACACCATTGCTGAATGTGTATTATTGTGTCAGTAATGTTTTCTCTGCTGCTCACAACCCCTATGTGTTTGTCCGACACATACCTGGGATGATATGTGGACAGATGTCATTTGTGAATGCCTGATGTCTGATTTACAGATCTCATCATCAGTGGTGCATGTATGGCCAATATGATACAATTACACTGACAACCTTCAAACTTTACCATGGCTGTGAGGAGTGTACACACCCTTATTGATATGACGCCCTCTTCCTTGATATGCCAAGGGATCACATTATTGCATATGTTAACATTACACGAACATGATATGTGATATATGACCTGTGCAATCAAATGCAGTGTCAAACAAATGTGTTAGTTGTGCAGATGCTGACTGAGATGCATACACTTTGATGGTTTGTTGCACCTACTGTTATGTGTAATACAGCAGTCACTATTCCTGGCAGGGGTATACTAGCATGGGTCATCTGCATTTGCCAGTATTTGGTCAGTCTGCCCTACAAATGTCCCCCAACTCTGCATGATTGCAAAGTCAATTTGTGTGCACATCCCTTGGAGGTCAAACAGTGCCGTCACTATTGCTGTGGAGTCAGGGTTATGTCTGCCACAGTTCCTGACCTTGACTGTGTGCAGATACAGCCATTTGTAGTGCCCTTTGGATCTCTGCTTCAGTGCACTGTTGTGTCATGATGACAATCCCTCCCCACCCTCAGCCTTTTTGGAGATGCTTGACAACTATGGCCTACACATGTGTCATTTTGCAGTGTCCCAAACACTGAACACCATGTGTATCAGCATAGTCTCAGCTAATGAATGGCAAACATACGGGTGTACACTGGCACTGGCAAGGTCCATATGGGGATGGTGGGCCTGAGGTGGAGTGAGGTGTTGGTTGTGCAGCACATGTATCTTAATTGATACTGTCTGAAGGTTTCCAACGTGGTCTTGGTACACCAGAACACTTTGCAACGTATGCCTTTTGGGGACCTTTTCTGTTATGCATACACTACCTATAGAGAGGCCTGGCCGATGTTTCCTGTGGCACAACTGTTCTATCTGATTACCCTAACCCATGGGCCACACTTATGCAGAGTCCAGGCAATTGCTCACATGGGTATTGCACAGCTATTACTTGCTAGACATTCCGGCAACTCCCTCAGTGTTGTGGCATGTTACTAGGCAGCCTGCATGACTAGTTTGCAACATGTGACATTGTCTGTCTTGGATGGCCATCTGTTTATTTTGTATTTTAATCCTGTCCTGTACAGCCTCGCCACACACATGACTGTCTGCACTGTTTGCCATGGTATATGCAATGGTGAGGTATGGCTACATGTCCAACTCCTGGATGCTACCTGTTCGGTATGGGATCCATACCATGGCATGTAAGATGTGTGCAAGCCACATCTGCCTCTGTTGCAGGTAAGTGGGCACATTTGATGGCCAAACATCTTGGACAGCAGACCATTTATTGGTGTGACATTGGTGTGACATTGGGGACTTGTACTTGCTGGAAGGCCCATACTCATGAAGAAGAATTTCAAGGTGGATGACATCAGCAGGCTTGCTAAAGTAGGGCAATCGGAAGTGTAGTGTCTATGAATGGCCTCAAAATCATTGATCCCTACCCACAGAGTTTCACAATTGCCATGTTTGGGATTAGAACTCCTACCAAACTAGTACATCACACTACAGCATTAAGCAGTTATTGCAAGCACAACAAAGCTTATATGACTAGATGTTATCCAAAGGTATATTTCAAGGTGAATGACATCAGCAGCCTTGCTAAAGTAGGGCAATGGGAGGTGTAGTGTCTATGAATGGCCTCAGAAGCATTGATCCTGATACACATTCACTCACTCACACACTCACTCACTCACTCACTCACTCACTCACTCACTCACTCACTCACTCACTCACTCACTCACACTCACTCTCACACACTCACTCACACTCACTCTCACACACACTCACTCTCACACACTCACTCTCACACACTCATTCATACTCACTCACTCACACACTCTCACACACTCACTCACACTCACTCTCACACACTCACTCACACTCACTCACACTCACTCACACACTCACTCTCACACACTCACTCTCACTCACTCACACTCACTCTCACACACTCACTCTCACTCACTCACACTCACTCACTCTCACACACTCACTCTCACTCACTCACTCACTCACTCACTCACTCACTCACTCACTCACTCACTCACTCACTCACACAGAGTTTTACAGTTGTCATGTGTGGGATTCTCACACACCCACACACGCTCACTCTCTCACGCACACACACTCACACACTCACTCACACTCACACTTACACAGAGTTTTAGCATTGCCATGTGTGGGATTAGAACTACTCCCTAACTAGTACATCACACTATAGCATTATGAAGTTATTGCAGGCACAACAGAGCTGAATCTTGTCCAGTCCAAGGAGGTATTTCAAGGTGACTGACATCAGCAGGCTTGCTAAAGTAGGGCAATGGTAGGTGTAGTGACTGTGAATGACCTCAAAAGCATTACTCTCTACACACACACACACACACACACACACACACACACACACACACACACACACACACACACACACACACAGAGTTTCACAGTTGCCATGTCTGGGATTAGAACTACTACCTAACTAGCACATTACACTACAGCATTACACAGTTATTGCATGCACCATAGTGCTTATAGGGATGATTCTTATCCAAAGGGGTATTTCAAGGTGACTGACAGCAGGCTAGCTAAACTAGGGCAATGGGGAGTACAGTGTGTGTGAATGAACCATAAACCATTCCTCTGGAAACACACACAACACTCAATCACACACAACTTTACATTTGACAGGACTGTTTATATGACTGCTAGATGAATAATGACTTGTACTGTCATGTGACACAGTTATCACAAGCACCACAGACACTATAGTGCTGAGGGCTACCAGAAGCAAATGTCTACAGTGATAGACATTGGCACATCATGTGATATTGGCCAATTGGATGCGTGGTGGGTGGGACAGGCCTCATGATGGGAAACTCTTTGTCACTGTCTATCTCTCTCTTCACCACATCTCTGTATGTGTATGTTTGACCTATTATAGTGTGTTATCCTTGGATATATATGTGTATTCCTATCCGATGTGTGTGCAAAGCATGACTGCTGTGCAATGTGGTGTGCGTGTGCAAAGACATCTGCGACTGGCAGATATGTATAATGACGATTGTTGCCATACATGGGCTTCATTTCTTTAAGTGTGGGAGCATGCCCAGTATGACCTTCTGTATTGAATGTCTGAATCCTTTCCAGGTAGGTTGTACGCCAGTGCAGGAAATTGTGTTCTACACCTACAGCTAGCAACCTGTTTCTGCAGGATATCTATAGATAGGATGACAATATGGAGTCACAATGGGCAAAGGATAGTGGGATACTGTAACTAATTGTGTCTGTGCTGCTTCTGCTACATGGTTTTGGTGTTAGCAGAGATATTCAGACATATGTACTGTTTTACACTGTGATGTATTATGTCATCAACTACTGACATGCCCTTATTTGCTCACAGTAATTTCCTGGGGAATACAAGATGAATGAAGCTGTGTCCAGTATTGTGGTCTGCAGCCTACATATTATTGCACAATCATGCCATTCTGGAGGGGGGGCTGCAGACACTTGCTGATGGGTCTGTGTAAATGGTCCAGCACCTTGGTACTGTGGTGGCTGAGAATCCCATGCTTGTGCATCTATCGACGTGACAGAATGGTCATATCCTGCTGTGGCCATACCTCTCAGCTGTACAGATTCACACAGGTTACCAGAGGCAGGGCTCATATATCCTGTAATTTCCCCTTCACATTGTGGTTTATGAGTAGGTTTGTAGCCACCCATTCCTGGGTTTGCAGGCAGGGATAGTATGGGCACACATCAGAGTTTCAGACTTCACACACTCCATGGCGTCCATGCTTCTACCACCCCCCCCCATTATTCTATCCTCTTTCTAACATTATGCAAGAGATATCTGATAAGTATCGCTATAGATATCACTTCATCCCAGCAGTATTTAGGGGTCAGTCCACAGTTCATGCAGTAGGACATGGTGGGCATGCTACTGGGATTTGTCGACATGGCCTTGGATTTGTGTTCTGTGGACTGTGTTATCTCTTTATTTGGGACTCCATGAGATAACATACATTGGCAGTACGGGTGAGACACAGGCCTTTGACAGAGGATTATTGGGCATTTTGTAGTGATGCAGGCCATCTGTAGCAAGCCAGTGCATTCTGTCACTCCTACAGTCTCAGGCTGCAAGCCACTGGATTCCCCTGGGGTGACAGGGTAGGTGTGCAAGGTGTTAATGGCAATAGTTTCTGTCCTTATTAATCCATTGGTGTGGATGCTGGCAGGGTGCTGCTTACAGCTAGGGACACACCTGCATGAAACACCTCTTCAGCAAACTGCATTCTGTGGGTATTCCC
Source organism: Protopterus annectens (assembly GCF_019279795.1). Classification (NCBI taxonomy): domain Eukaryota; kingdom Metazoa; phylum Chordata; order Ceratodontiformes; family Protopteridae; genus Protopterus; species Protopterus annectens. The sequence goes on from NC_056735.1 coordinate 396,175,924, forward strand.
ATACAGAAGTGGGGGTCATATTGTACTCATTCCTAACAGCAGGGATATGACCTGTGATAAACCTGTGGCTGATGGTGGGGTGAGCTGAGTGCATGTGTGCAATGGAAGCTGCTTGCAGCTGACTCACAGATATACGTGGGACATTCCCCTTATGCTGGCTTGTGCAGAGACATCAGAAGTTTCTCAGTACTTCATAACTGTGCCTTTTGTGGTCTGCCAGTGTTTGGCAAGACTACATCAGTATTCCATACTACACAGACAACTAATGTACTGCTAACCTGTATGTACAATTCCAAAGGTGTGTCCATTTGACAGTAACATTTTATATACTCTTTGTCTAGGGTACTTCCACCTGTGTACTGTGTGTATGTCTGGGCCCACATTCATGCCATGTCCATCTTTAGGATGGTGACATATATTATATCCTAACAATTAGTATGGATTGCTGCTGAATTGGGTCTTGCTGGGATGCATTGTGTTTGGCACTGCAGTTGTCAGAACTTGTCCCTGTCATTAACAGTACTGGCCATAGGCCACCGGGACACAACCCTCCATGCCTACATGCTGACCACTTTCACACATATACAACACACAACGACCTAGCATACAGAGCCCTGCATATTGTACACATGCAACAATCTATCCTGCTAATTTGGTCAGCTCAGGAAATATGTGCTCCACTGTTATACCCACGCATACATGTTACTACATTTCTACATAGGATTGTGGGGGGAGCATACCTGACAACTGTAAACATTTGCTATAACTGTACTGGTAATTCAGGTAATCTGTTGGCTTCCATTTCATTCTGTATTCTGACCCATCATGCAGAGTAGAGACATATCAGTGGAGTACAGATCTTAGGTTTTATTGCGCAACATTTCAGTTTCAGACTTCTTTCCCAGAACTAACATCCAACCGCCTGACCTGTTGTAGTCTATCTGTGTAAGTCTGGAGGGGGGCTGTTCTCCATTGCCATCAATTGGAGGCCTTAGCACAGCCTTTCTCTGTGGTCATCTACACCTGTCCTGCTGGCTGAGACTGTTGTTGGGTATGTGAGTGTCACTGACATGCATGTGTGTGTCCTATGGACCTACATTTGGCCCACCACATGTCCTGCAGTGGGATTTGTCATCTTGTCTAGTACTGCCTACTATGTTGACACCAGTATTTGTTATGGATTTCATGCTGCCCATATAGGTGTCTACTATCTACTGCCATCCCATTCAGCCACCCACTTCCCTTGCATGCTCACATCCGCACCATACATACAAGTAACAGGACATACTACTCCATTCAGCAACTGATAGGACGAGTGACTTACCTTGTGGCTGTGCCAGTATTGAGGATGATGCTGGAAGGCTGACTATGTCAGATGCACATAGTACACTCCCTATACATGGTTAAGCACAAGTAGTGTCATGTTTGGCATCACTTTTACAGTATGTGTGAGTCAGAGAGAGGTGTCATTCCCTGGGTTCCTACCGTATTAGTGTATGTGCTATGCGTTGCCTCTTTGCCAAGGCCTGGGCATACTGGGTATGTCTCCTTCTGTCTACAGGGGCAGGTTCAGGTTGTTCCTCCTCCGAATCAGTCTGTGCCTGTGCTGGCCTTGGCAATGGTGAGGGGCTGTGTGGCCCTGCCCTGTGCTGCTCCTGCTGCAGCTGTTTCCTCAGGATCATATTGTGTAGTATGGCACATACAATGACAGTTTGGGTACATGTAGCTGGAGAGTACTGCAAGGCTCCACCGGATATGTCCAGGTACCAGAACCATGACTTGAGCATCCCAAACACACGCTCTATTATGATTCTGATTTGTGCGTGTGCCTCATTATGGAGTTCTTGTTCAGGTATGTCAGGGTATTATCAGCCACGGCTCCAGTGCGTAACCAGCATCTCCCACTAGGTGGCCATATGGGATTTCCCCACTGGCAAATCTCTGGTACAGCTGCATCATATGCCAGATATGAGAGTCATGATAGCTTCTAGGGCTGCCAGCACACACATTCATTATAATGCCCTTGGCATCACACATGACCTGGCAGTTGATGGAGGGAAAGCCCTTGCAGTTTATGTAGACCCTACCCTGCTCACTGGGTGGTGCTTTGATGTATATGTGCATGCAGTCTATAACACGCACTACCTCAGGGTATTCTGCTCTTTGGTGGAAGAGACACATATTGCTGGTCAACACCTCACGGGTGTTGTAGAAATATATGTGCTCACCGGCATGTGCTGACATGGCATCCAGGAACTGGTGGAGTACCCTGGATGCTGATGCCTGTGAGATCCCCATGATATCCCCAGTTGGCCTTTGGAAAGTACCTGTGGCTAGTATTCTTAAGCCTACACATACCTTGGTGTCCACTGGGATGGGTTCCCCTCTGTTGGTTCTGTGTGTGAGGCATGACTAGCACAGCTCAACAATTTGCTGTATGAGGTCCCTGTCCACCCTATAGCACTCCACTATCTCCAGATCATGTAGGCCCTGGTAGTTTACCCTGGGTCTGTGCAGTCTTCTCCTTCTCCTCACTATGGGTTGGTCATCAGCATTCTCATCCGCGCCACCCTCAGCCTCTTCCACATATTGATTTATGAGAGCAAAAGCAGCCCATATAATTTAATTCCTTTATGTTAGGTAAAATTTCCCCATTTGTGTACACCGGTGGTGTAGAGTTTGTGGGAAAAACCAGAGTGAAAGTTGTTTACATAGTTTATAGTAGTGTGGTGGGCTGGGCTGCTGCCTGTGTAATTGGTTGATTCTGATACATTTCACCTGCCAGCTATGCTAGTTCTCCTTGGTTACCTTCCTACTGCTGTTTTCCCTTCCCATTGACTTTCTGTTTAAGCCCCGAGGTCCGCCACTCAAACCCAGGGCTCAGATGTGAACGGAGCTGCTATTTCCTGTTTTTTTTTTTTTTTTTTTTTTTTTTGTTTAAACCCTAGTGCACGGTGTGCACACCCATTTAGGCAATGTAAATACTGCTAGGTACCTTCAGGCACCCCCTTGTTTAGCTGTGCTTAGCTAAGGGCACACACGGGCCACAGAGCTCCAGTAAGCTTACAGCATGCATGACACACCCCCTTATGAAGTCATCTAGCTCTTAGGCTTACACCATGGTATTACTGCACCTACACGGTTGGGTGCAAGCTAGCACTGAGGGGCAATCTGTGATTCAGTATCATTCCCCTCATTTGCATAGAATTGACTGCTAATGCATGGTTACAAAACTGACACTCAGCCTTTCCCCTTAGCAACCACTATTCCATGGTCTTGTTGTGTTATGCATGTCATTGACTATTGTGGCAAAATTATAATTTTGGTTTAAAAGATTATTTCCAACTTTTTTTATTATTTTCGTGCCAATCCCATTTGCGCACCACTGCCCTACACTTAAACGGCTGAAATAGACCAAAAAAAAGTAAATTTTTATAATTGATTTTCATGCCTATGGCCATATATTTGGCCTTTGGCATGCCTCACCCTTCTAATACATGCATTTGTATGAGCTGTCATGCCTCCGTTTTGTAGTTTGCAGAATTGTATTTAGCTACTGGCTGAAAACATTTCTGCAGTCTACACTATTCCTGCATGGACGCCTGCCTGCTTCCTGGATTGCTAATTCACCGCATTTGCATGGTTTTCACCAGCAAATGAGGTAATTAGTATACAGGGGCTGTGTCCATGCAGGAATAATGCAGGAGTGTTCATGCACATCCTGGGACCTTATTCCTGGATCGCACATTAGCCATATTTCCTGTAGCAGTTCTTGCACTATTCCTGCACACCGTACAGAGCTTGCTGAATCTTGGGGAATGTGTCTAGGTGCTGCAATAACCTACTGAAGACTGCAAGATATTCACATTTTTCCTTATTTAAATAACTTTATTATCTTTCAAAGTTTCAGAAATCTCTCGCTTGGGTAACTGATCTCATACACAGGCTAGGGTTCCAGGAGAACATCCCAAAGTGTTGCTTGACTCCTTCTCACAGGATTATTTTCATTTTGTGTCTCCTAGATACCTCAGTTTGAAGATATTTTCTTCTACAGTAAAAAGTAGATCTGTGTTTAAATCTATTCCTGAGTTGTTTCACTCTGACTACTGTCCCAACCCGAGAATTTCTCAGGATTTTGGGTCTCATGGCATCCACAATTCTCATCATTCCTCTGGCAAGACTCCACATGAGAAAAATTCAATGGTACCTAAAATCACTATGGTCTTGACATCCTTTGCCATTCCAGATTCCAGTTTTCTTTTGTGAAAAGGAGATATTTTTGGGGAGACATCAATTTTATCAGAATAGAATCCAGGTCTCCCATTTTCCATCCCTCTTCTACCATATTCTATAACTATAAATACTTCAAACTTTGCTTGAGGAGCATTTTCTATGAGGATAAAAGTGCAGGGTTTTTGAAACAGAAAAGACAGACCAAAACACATAAATGTAAAAGAGATGATGTCACTTATAAATGCACTTAACTTTTAGTTATCCATCATCCCCAGGCCTCTACAAGTGTTTACAGATACCCCACAGTGATGGGTTACATAAACAGATAGGGAGGAGCAGATCTTACCCTCTGTGCATATTAACCATGGTAGCCTGAGTTATAGCTTCTCAGTATAGTCTCACTCTACAGGCATCTTACATACTGACAGAACAAAACTGTATGGTAGTCAAGTTGAGCAGGACCAGGACAGACCCTCACAAATGGAAACTGAATCAGAGAGTTTTTCAGGAACTGATCCAGCTGTAGGGAGAACACCTCAAACAAATCTTGTCTCCTCCACTAACATGAATCAGTTGGCAAAGCTCTGCTCCAGCACTCCATGCAGGAAAGTCTGGAAGACAGATGCCTTATTTTTCTTAAACAAGAATGTGTCTGTATGCTTTTCTATCTTTTCCAATAATATCTAGGGTCATTCTGAAATTCGAGAACGATGCTCCAAAGGTCATCATGTTGACTTCCTTTTGGCCTAGGCAACAGAAATTCTCCCTGCTTTTTGAAATAGCCAAGGGCAGTTACCACAAGCTTCCCCAGAGAATGGACCTAGTCACTCAGGGCAAGGGTTTTTTGACACATAATACCCCCAAACAACTGCAGCTAAATGCCTAGATGAAAGAGTCTTAATACCTTTTAAAAACATATTTTCTTAGTAAATGCAGCAGATATTAAGGAGGCAAGAAAACCTTCTACTAGAAAGCGATTTTCTAGTTGGTGTGAAGACAGGAACCAGACCCCTTTCAGGGGTAGTATTTCTCGGGTTCTACATTATTTGTGTGAGTTACTATCCTTTGCTCTTTCCTAATCCTCTGTCAATGTTTGTTTGTGAGACATTTTAGCATGTGTACTCATAGATCCCCTCTTTCAGTGCAATCCGATGAAAAATGTTTTTCAAAGGGGTGTTGCATATCAAGCCTCTTAGAAAACAGGTGGATCCTCATTAGGATCTTAATTTTTGTCTTGGAAAAACTGACTCTTACTCCATTTGAATGAGTTCATGAGGCTGATGTAAGGTTCTTAACATGGAAAACAATATTACTGATTGCTTTGACCTCTGCAAGAAGAGTATTTGAGTTTCACTCTCTTGTGGTGTATCAGTCTTATCTCATTTTCTATGAAGACAGAGTTTGCTTGAGAACTATTTTTTTATATATAAAGTGGTATCCAAGTTCACCTTGAACCAACCTATTAATCTTCCTGTATTCTTTCCAGAAGCTAACACATGGCAGAAAGGATACTCTGTACTTTGTATGCTCACAGGTAACTTAGGTAACAACTTGACAGAACTAAATCTGTTAGGAACTCAGATCAGTTGCTCATTTCTTGTGAGGGTAAGAAAAAAGGACAACCTGTGTCAAAGCAGACTATTTTCCAATGGCTGCCTCATGCTATTGCCATTTGTTATACCCAATACAACAATGTAGCTCCAGGCAGGGTAAATGCTCATTATACCAGGGCCTTGGCTTCATCTGTGGCTTTTTGGAAAGGGGTGGATTCTACAAGTATTCTAGAAGCAGCAATTGTTTCTCTGTGCATAAATTTACAAAGTTCCATAAATTAGATTCCTTCTCCAGGTCTAGGGCAGGCTTTACTAGGATCATTCTCCAGGGGCTCCTGGACCCTCATCCTTCCTCTTCCATGTCAATCTAAGCTATGGCAATCTACCCATATAGTTAAGGCTACTGCAGCAGTGATCATATAATGATGAACATAGCACAGTTATGGAAGTAAACTTACCACAACAATAGATATTCAGATGATCACTTCTACAGTAGTTACTTCCTCCATCTCCCTTATTGGTGTAAGTTTTTTGTTGCCAGGGTGAGATTGTATGTATATCTATATATTTATATCTGTAGCTATATCTGTATCTGTATCTATATCTATCTATATAGCTTTATAGATAGATAGCTATATGTACACACACTACACATGAGTGTGTGTGTGTGTGTGTGTGTGTGTGTGTGTGTGTGTGTGTGTGTGTGTGTGTGTGTATATATATATATATATATATATATATATATATATATATATATATATATATATTATTTACTTTATTTTATTTATTTATTTTACATTTGTTTACCAGGATGTTCTGACTGGGCTAGTAGCCCCTTTTCAGCAGAGGCCCAGGGAGAAAAGCACCATACAGTGTATATATACAATGCGAAGACATATATATGCAAAGTATGCTGAATTTCAGTCATAATTATATCATCTTGTCAGTGGTTCACATATGCAGTAAATTACAAGCTTGTCTATAGTAACAGTTTACATGCAGACTACATGATATTGTCACAGTGTGTTGGGGTAAGAGATAGGAAGACTGTAAGACAAAGTGTATAATTTTTGTACCTGACTCAACTGAATGGCGTATAGGGATCACATTGTCTGGGTGATTGGAAAAAAGCTAAGGAAAACAGTAAGTGAGTAGATAGGATGGGGAGCATGTTTTTTTCACCCAGGGGTAGTGTAAGGGCACATCTATGTGTTATTTAGGTGTCCGTTGAGAAGTTTGTATTTGGAGGTTATGGTAGTATTGCATATATGTTGGGGCAGATTTCCAGGTGTTTGCTATTTGGTTTGAGAACAGAGATTCCCCAAAGCTATTGTTGGCTTTGGTGACTTTTAACAGTAGTTTGTCAGATGAACGTAGGGTTTGGTTGGTTGAGTAAGGCTGTACTAGATTTTTAAGGGATAGGCAGTTATTAGGTTGGTGCATAATGGTGTGAGTGATAGTAAGTTTGTTGAGTGATAGCAGATTTGGTAATTCAAGCTATTTTAGTTGTTTTAGAGCTGTGCAATGGTGTAATCTGTTGGGGATGTTAGTAACAAATCTAGCTATTCTGTGGTAGCAGGTTTCTAATTTGCTTAGGTCAGATTTTCTAAGATTAGTGAAGATAGGGGAAGCATACAGTATAGTGAATAGAAGATGGTGGAATCATCTGCATATTGCACATTTGTGGCCTGGTTGGATGCAGTATTGAGTTTATTGGTGAAGACAGAGAACAGAAGTGGCCCAAGAATTGAGCCTTGTGGGGCATCTACTGAGACAGGCAGCAGGGCTGAGACATCATCTTGCCGCTTCATTGCTTGCTGACATTCAGACAGGGAGCTGTGAAACCATGTGATTGCTGATTGGGTGGTATTTAATTCATAGAGTAGTTTTTGATAGGAAACTGTTTCAAAAGCCTTTGACATATTCAGGAAAATGGATGATATCAGTTTGCTGCTTTTCTGTTCTGGTTCATAGAATTTATGAAGCTTAGGAGAGCAGTTGTGGTGCTGTGCTTAGGTCTAAAACCATGTTTGGTGCTTGAGCGAATGTTATTTTGTAGTAGATAGGTTAGTAATTGTGAATGTATGCATTTTTCAAGAATTTTGCTTAGTGGGAGGAGAATGGCAATTGGTCTGTAATTTGATAATTCTGCAGATGCGCCTCCTTTATGCAAAAGAATGATGTGGGAAATCTTCCAATGTTTAGGGACATATTGTTCAGAGATGGAATGGTTAATGAGTAGGAAGACTGGATATGAGAGAGAATCTGCTGATAATTTTAGGAATTTATTGGGCAGTTGATCTGCTGCAAGTGTTGTCGGTTGTAGCTGAAGAAGGAGATTTTTATGTAGCTGGTCTGTATGGGCCAAAATGAGAAAGGGATTGGTTGAGGGGTAGAATTCTTGGGAATAGTGGAGAGTTGTTGCTATTGTTTAATATAGGAACTATATGGGGTTTATGAAGAGTGAGTTAAATTGTGCTACTGTAATCTTAGTGGGAATGGGGAGGTTGGGGGGAGTGGTGGTCTGACCTGAATTTAGGAGTTGTTTTATGCTGGCCCAGAATTTCTGAGGGTTGTTTTGATGTTTTTGTTGGATTAACTTATAGTAAGACTTTTTGTTGTTCCGAGTGTATTTTTTAGCTAAATTTCTTAGTTGGCGATAACTTTGGAGGGGAGTTTGTGTTTTAGATGCTTGACAGTGTAACCAGGCTCTATCTCTCTGTTTCATTATTTGTATAGTGTCTTTAGTTAGCCATTGACTTGGTTTAGCTCTGATTCACATTTTTCGAAGTGGGGCCAAAGAGTTGAGTGTTTAGGAATACATTATTAAAATACTGGACAACATCATTTAACTGAAGGTGTTTTAGGGGGGTCCAGTTGTGTTGTTTTAGGAATGAGTTGAAGGGTTCGATGGAGAAGTGTCTCTTGCTGTGGATATATTTATGCATAACATTTTTGGCTGGGCATGTTTTTTATCTGAGGAGGTAGGTCAGCATGTGGTCACTAAGAGAGTCTGGGAAGCAGCTGAAACGAGTACATATTTTTGGTCTGTTGGTGAGTATCCAATCAAGTACAGAATGTTTGTTAGTGCGCTTGTCAATTCTGGTTGATGTGCAGATTAATTGTAAGAACCCGAAGAGGTTGATAAAGTTTGTAGGGTTGTTAGAGTTACAGGTGGTCCAGTCTAGGTTGAAGTTGCCTAAGATTAGTATTTCCTGATTATACATGGATGAGGCCCAGCAAAGCAGGTTTTCAATTGTGAGGGTATTATTGCCAGGGGGAAAGTAGGTGGCTATGATGATAATGCTCCTATTTGTGTTCAGGTAGAGGCATGAAGCTAGTATTTCAGAGTCAGAGGACTGTGGTGGGCTGCTATCTAGGAGTTGTAGGCTAAGGTTATTTGTATATATAATAGTTATGTTGCCACTGCATTTGTGTGGCCTGTAGAGTCTATGGATATTATATCCTTGTAGTAAGAGTTCACTATCTTTAGTATGATTCTATAACCAGTTTCAGTTAGCACTGAGATGTCAGGGGAGTATAGTGAGAGAATGACTTGAAATTCTGGTATTTTGTTTACAATACTTTTAAAGTTCATGTTAATGATTAGTAGGTCAGAGGAATTGTGTGTTTGAATGAGGGAGTTGTGAATGACAGAATTACATTGTGGGAAGGGTGCCTGATACTGGGGTTTTGACCCTGGATTTGGGTGTATATCTCCACTGAAGCTAGGAATAGGAATAGGTGATAGACTTTAGGTAATAGCTTGGTATATTTTCACTGTAGGTGTGTTTTTTTGTGTGGTGGTGTATTTAAGTGTGGAATGCATGATGTGTGAGTTATTAAACAGATTGGGTGATATACTGATGTAAGTGTGCAGGCTAGGCGTTTGTAGGATGGTTAATTTAGTGGGTGCATCCATATAGATGACTTCAAGATTATGGAAAGAGGTAATTATGTAGGTAGATGTGAGAAAGATGGTTAAGAGTGTGAGTAGCCGGAGCATGTTGTTTGTGGTAAGACTGGGATACCTGTGAGAAGTATGTTGTGAGAGTTGAGGTTAGGTGGATAGAGTAAGTAGAGAACTAGGGCAGTGGGTGTTATGAAGAGATGGAGAATAGAAGGAGTGATACAGAGATTGCAATAGATTGGGAGATTCAATTGGTCTAAGGGAAAATTGTTGTGGAAGGAAGAGTAGTAGAGGTTGGTCAATGTATTAGACTGGCTTGGGTGTGATTGGTTAATTAGAGAAGAGGTGTGGTTAATTGTGAGAATAAATGTAGTGAATGTAGGGGTGGATGGAGTTGGGGGTAGGGTAGTAGAGCGGAGTGAGCCTGAGAGTTGTGAGGGTCACCCTCACAGGTTGGACTGGGTTATAATTGCTGTAAACCAAAAAAAAAATATCAATCAGTCTATATAGATGTGAGTGTTTGCAGAGAGTTTCTTTAGCTATATTTTAACTTACAGAAAAAGAGTAATTAAAAATGGTGAAATGTGATTGCCTATGGGTGAGAGGGAATCAATCCAGTGACCAGGAGTAGTGCAAGTACTGGCAGAGTAAGACAACTGCTAAGCAGTGCCAGTAGAGAAATTGAGAAAGGTGAGAGAGACTGAAGCAGTTTAGGTTAGGTTAGGTGATGTGCTTACAACCATTACACTTACTGAGAAATGGCAGATATATTTGAGGGGATAATGTACATTAATGGTAAAATAAACTTGCACAGTCAGTTTAGCTGCTTTGTGTAGGCATATTTGGAATCACACTGGGGATGGTAGTGTTCTGTATTGCATCAATGGCCTGGGGATACTGCCTTAGCATCTATTTATCGTCAATCCATGCATTCATTTATAGCACTGTTTAAAGCCGCAGCTCTAAAGCATCACTGGGACAAAAATGTATGAAAGGGAATAGCAGGATAGTATATGTGTGTATAATTTCATAGCATTGACCTTTTCTATGCTCTAGCCACTCTTTCTCTATCAGATGGCATGAAGACTCTCAATAATTTGGCACACAAACCACTATTTTTCATCAGCTCAGCTCAAGCTAATAACCTGGGTACATATAAGGTGCCCTGAACGCTTTGGAAGCTGCTGGCTTTTATATACGTAGCAGGATATAAGCCATATAGCTAAGGCTACTGAGGCAGTGATCATTTGAACAGCCACTGTTATGGTAAGTTTACTTGCAAAACTATACTTTCTTCACACAAGTGAACATTCTTCTGCTTATCTGCTGCTGCTGCTAATAAGCAGGTAGAAATGCTTCTTGGGATGCCTCACTAGATATCTGTCTCTCTGGACAAAGTATTCAACACATTCATTACAAGACAGTATTTGTTTCAGAAAGTGTTCACTCTTTCTATTCAGCATCCTTCAGAATTCAGTAAAAAGCAAGAAATCATGTGGATTGTTCAACAGAATGTTCCACAACCATTGTTTCTGACTTCTTCTCTGTGAATCCTTGCTGTGTTTTTACTCTTTGCCTTAATGAAGATAGGTATCTCACAAGGGCATTTTCTCTATTCTGGCTTTGTTGTAGTCTCTCTTGAACTGACCTTAGGTTTTCAGACTGAAATAAGGAAGCAGAGGTAGGTACTTTTTAATACAACTCCTCAAGAGCTAAAGACTTGGAACATTCCCATATTTCTGTAAAGCTAAGTGTATGCCTAACAGGCACTGTTAACATTTTCATTCTTCTTTGTGAAATTTTTCAGTTTCTTCTTTCCTTTTGATTAGAACCACAGCTTTCAACTGTCCAGATTTTTGCAGAATGTCCAGATTTTTGCCTCATATTTTTGATGTTTTTCATAAAATTTATGGTTGTGTGACAATCACTGAGAACTGACATCACTAAATAATGACATATATTTGAGTTTCAGACTTCATATCCTTCAAATAATGTATGTTAACAGAAACCCTATTATTCTAGCAACTTTCACAGTTGATGAGAGCAATGGTTAAAAATCTCACCCTATTTTTGGTCCTTCACCCCCCCCCCCCATTATTTTAGTCTTTGCCCAGATTCTTTTGACCTAAGAAGTTGAGAGGTATGACTAGAAGTTTTGTTTGTGTGTAGTGCAGGCTGAAGAGCCCATGTTCCCAGTTGCTATTCTTCTGAAAAATCTCCTAAATTCCATGTTATCATGCTGTATAGTTATGTCATTGTACCACATCAGGAGTCGAGTATCTTGAAAATATAGCTTTAAGTGTACTAATTGTTCCAGTGCTTGTGCTGTCTGTTACCTTCATAACTTTCAGAAACTTTATATAATAATCTGTACTGATCAAGTGCACTCAGCCATGAAAATGAAAGAAATGTGTTACTGCTTTACCCTGCAGTGCTCTTGTTCTCACATATTAGTGTCGCAGTACCTAGTGTATGCTATACAATCTCAAGCTTCCTCTATCTCTGCAGTGATGTTCCTGACAATTATAACATCCTGCAAATCTTTCTTTACTTTTATTAATTTATTAACTTCTTTCCTTAGCTGATTAGGAAATAATAGTTTTTCTACCTTAAGTGTTGCATGTTGTGTGTTTTTCAGCTTATCTTTAAATAAATAGTCTGGCTGCATTTCTCTCTTTACAAAATATCATCCTCTTATTACCATACTTCAAAACATCTTTTTTCTACAGATGAATGTGAGAAAACTAATGAAATTACATTAGTAAATTTGGAATTATGCAGTTAACGTTTAGCTCCTTAATGAGAAAAACGTACGTGATCTGCATGTATGAGGCTGGATTTCAAAAGAAGCTATGCTTGAGTTAGAATGCTGACCTGACCAGTAACTCTACACTTAATTATAAAAAAAAGAATGTCGGATACTTAAAAACTGTTCACGTGAATCAGGCTTACAATACCATCAGAATTTTAAACTGGTTCTGAACACCAGCATAAAATGTTTAAATTATGGTGTGGCCCATTCAAGTAGACAGACCTTCCTTAGGTAGGTGATAGTTCACCTGGATGTTGGTACTAATACTACAGGCATTACATGGTAGACAGGCCAGTAGTCTACAGTACTAGTGCTGACATATAATGGAGCTATACTGCAAGCTGAGAGTGGACTAAAATGACATTAGCCAAGGGCCTTGCACCTGCATGGTCATTATTTTTCAAGAGTCATCTTCTTCATTAAAAAGGTAAGTAGCATTTAGGGTAGAATTCCACTGCATGCCCTTCACGCAAAGCCATAGCTAGGTTGCGATAAAGGGGATAACTGCTGTGGTTGCAAGCTGTTAGGAGGCACCATCAGCACTGTAGGGCAATCGCTGATCAATCCCTGTAAGTCAGTAGTGCTTAGGCTAGTAAATAACTGCAAGTGTCAATAATCATTTAAATAGGCATAACACTGTGCCTGCTTACACTATTTATGAGCCTACCTGCAGTGTGTGTGCATTAGTGACTGTAGCAATGAATTGCTAAACTTTATGTAATAAACTTCTGTTTACTACAAAAACAGGAACAATGGAATTTTTTATTTTTTTATTTTTTGCATCAACTAGCTCTGTCGTCCTGTAATTTCTGAAGTGCTAATGCATGCATGACAAACTTATTACCTATCATGCATGTATGTATTACCACATCTAGAATGCAGGATGCACTATGGGGAGGGCTAATTTTGGAGGACTTTGAGTACTAGTTTTTAAGTTCCTTAGAATCTGCCCTAAACCAGGAATAGGTAGTGAGATCCATTCACATAGAATCCTTTTGAATTTGATTACTTTGTCCCAGAATAGAGTATACTCCAGTTAGCTGCAGTGCTGGATGTAGACTTGGAAAGTCGTGGGAAAGCCCTGCTCCAAGTATGACATCATACCATGGGGCAAAAGTGGAGTTTACTATCAGTGTAGCATTACAAGATGCAGAAACCCTCCCCAGTGTTACCCCTAACCTTTTTCATTCCCACACATCAGTTACTATATCTGCTATATATATTTTCCTTGGCTTATGTATTACAATTAAGTCATATTTCTCTTGTACTAAAACATTGTCTAAAGTCTTGGTAATGCCACAAGCAATTATTTCATAGATAGACCCTTTTGTCATATTATAATTTATGGCTTATTTCAACAAATATTCTTTTCAAAATAAATATATATAGTTCTGTAGCTAATAGTTGTTTTTCTAGCTGACCGTATCTTTTATGAGATTTCTAAAGGTTTTTGACCCATATGCAGTTAGTTTACATTCCTGTGTAATCACAGCACTTACTCTATTCTGGGTGAGATCTATTTGTAGTCTACCTGAGTAGTTCCCATCACGTACCTTAAAGTGAGCACTTTAGCTGCTGTTTTAAGTATTTCAAAACTCATTCTTCGCTTTGCACTTCATTGCCATTGCACAGTATTTTCTAATAATTTTATGTCAAGCCTAACATATTAGAAATAAGATCCAAAAGATACTGCATCATTTCAAGAAATATTATGAGAGGTCATTTGTCCTCAGAATGCAACATATTGATTATTTTTATTACCTTCTCAGTTTCACTTTCTCAGTATTTGATTTCCACTCTTCAGACATTAAAGCTTGATACATATAATTCAGTTTTAACTTAAACTTTTGTCTATATGCCTGTTTGGTCTTTTAGTCTGGACCAAAAGCATTTGTTCCATGAGCTGTGTCCATTTGTCATTATCAGTGGCAATGTATCAAATGACTAGGATAAAAGCAACCAGAAGAAGGCATCCTCAAGGCAGGTATGAGGCTATTTTACTCCTGTTATTCACAGACAGTCAAACATTCCTGCAGACTATTGTTCACTGAGTGACTCCTCCTTTCAAGCTACGGACCTTCTCCAAAGACAGCCCAAAACTCACAGGAGAGATTTCATATCATCACCTCACCTTCCTGCAGTTTCAAAGTGTACAGAAGGGCTCTCCTTTGACTCACTTCTGCCATTTCCTCAATCTACCCATGGGCTATCAAAGAAACTCTCATTAATTCAGATAGAAAGGCATTTTCTATTAAGCCCCACCCCTCCCCTTGTGACTGTTATGAGCATGGCTGTCACTGTCAGTATCTCATGTGCTTATGCCTGCTTATGCATGTCCCCACACACCCACAGAAACAGCTACAATAACCATCTCAGGTGCGCCAAATATAAGTGTATGGTTCCTGGCTTACTGTCTGTTGCTCACAGATATGTAGTTGCAATTGTCAGGCAGCCATCTTTCTCTTCCTCAGTTGTCTTCTCTCTCAGATCCTTCATTCTCTGGCTTCTTCAGTGACCAAGACATCACTGGAAATAGGGTGATATAAGTTACAGTTAGGTCTTTATCTGTATATGTGAAATAGGGTGATATAAGTTACAGTTAGGTCTTTATCTGTATATGTGAAATAGGGTGATATAAGTTACAGTTAGGTCTTTATCTGTATATGTGAAATAGGGTGATATAAGTTACAATTAGGTCTTTATCTGTATATGTGATGGATCTTGGTGAGACTATTTTTTTTTCATTTACCTTTTTCAGCATGAATTTGTTCTTTTAGAATCTGTTAAGTACTTTATTAAGTCTTGCATCATACTCTTCTTTAGTTTGTCTCTAATATTTTACAAATTGTATTAAACAGATCATCAAACCCCTTGTTTATCTTTGCTGTTACCCTTTGACACATGTCATGTGCTAATGAAATACCAGACAGAAGTTTCAATAATCTATATCTTCCCATAGGATTTGAAATGTCCTCATCAATCTGATTTATTTAATCCCTGGTTTGTATTAAGCACAAAAAAATACTCCTTGCAAGGCAGACACCAGTTTTTTCAATTCTATGAAGTGGGCACTGCTCTCCTTTTTAGTGTTATTAAGGTTATATATGTCTATACAAACATTAACTTTATCTTGCTTCAGAACATAATAAAATGCTAACACAGTAGCCTGAAACCGCTTTTAACACTTCCATACAATCCATGCAGTTTAATTATTTTCCAGTTCTACTTCTCAAAGCTACTGTTACTTTTCTTGAAGCATGTGTTACTGGTATCAATGGAGAAGCTGCTAGAATACATATGATGAAGGAATATTGAATGGCTTGGGTCAGTAAATAAACATTTATACTCTAAGCAAATCACCAGACTGGACAAAGTAGACATTTTCTTATTTACACAGTAACTGTGCAATCACACAACACATTCTTACCATGCTAAACCTTTGACATATCATACTAACTAAAATCCTCATCTCTCCATCAATATCAACTATCTAAAATTAAACCTTGTATTGAATAATCTTATATTCACAATTAAACAGTTTACATATACCCCTTTTTCATTATGACCAGAATAAGTAAGCAATTTGCACAGCAATGTTACTTTAGCCTCTCTAAGGCTAGATGCTTTAAATATTTCAGCAAACATTACATTCCAGCCTCTGTAAATGTCCATTCTAAACAACGTACGTTAACTATTAAATATAGGTGTTTTCCCTGGATTCCTAAATGATTCTCTCTGGTTGCAGATTTTTTTTACTTTTATCATGCACACCACTTCTCAACACAAATCATGCCCACCATGGACTCTTTATTTAAATCTTATGCCAAGCAAATACAAACCTTTTTTTCTGAAAATCTGTTTCATTGTATACATTTTAATACAAAGATGTCCTTTTCCACAGATTCTGTCTACGCCACTAATCAAAACCCAGTTCTTTTATCTTGCTTATATTAACACCTTGTGTAAACATAGCAATAACACAATTTTCATGTTATTTAGCTTTTTCTGTGTCTCTGCATCTCATGTACCTTTCCATCTCAGAAATGAACTGTAGATCCAGGCATTGCAAGACAACAGTGACACTTTTTTGCTCTTGTCACACAACGATAGCTTTATTGAAAATTCCATTGGGTTCTCTTACTAATCCACTTTACATCTGGTTGGTTTGGATGCTTGCAGTATCAGTGTCTGAACAGGTAAAGACCAGAAGGTTAAGGGCTGTTTTCCCACTCCAGGTGGTTGGAGTTCTGACACTACAGTGATGCATCAGGGGTGTGTTGCAGTCCAGAGTGTGACATCCTTAGGCTGAGATGTTAAATGACTGGCCATCTGCTTGAGTTGGTAGTAGTTCAGGTGGATGTAAAAGATCTCATGACACTTAGCAAAAAGAGTAGGGGTGCTTTATTTATATACAAAAATAACTCTTACTTACAATATATTTACATATTTTAAATATTTACAAATATACAAAAATAAAGATTTAAAAATATATTTGCACATATTCATAATTTCCTTTGCAATTATACTAAAGTTTTATCCATATTACACCCCCACACCTTTTTCCATAACCTCCATGTGATTTTATTTAATACTGTTGCTAAAATCCTTTTACCATTAAACTTAATTTCATTTATTCTTTCATTCCATATAACATATATCACATAAGACAACGTTGTATCTATTTGTTTAACATATTCTTTACTTCTATTCTTATAATATCCATATTTAATCATATCCATGAATTTTTATCGACTTCTTGTATATCTTCAAAAAAGCTTTTTTGCATATTTTTCCCCATAATTTTTTTTTGCACTTTTACATTTGAAAAAAAAACATGTCCTGTAGTTTCTTCTTCTTATAATGTAAACATACACTGAGATTCATTAATGCCTACACTAAGTGCACACTGAGTGAACACAATTCTAAGTGAACAGACAACTCAAGTATAACTCACACCTTCTTCCTCCTAATTTTTGTTTTCCTACTGATTTTCTTGCAGCTTCAAATACTAATGGGAATTCATAAAGGTTACCACAAAGTGTAGACTACAGGCACACTTAGTGTAATCTTTCTGAGTGACTAGAAAAAGGAAAACATGTGGTTGGTATCCTCTTCAATACAGATCATGTACACTTACTTACAGTAGGTGTTATTGAATTGGCTCACATTCTATCACTTTTCTTTTTATATGGCATATTTAATTTTACTGGAAATTTATCTATCAGCCTCCAGAAAAATCTTGACATTCTACTTTCTGATTACACCATTTGCTTCTTATTTTATAGCTTTAAGTTTTTCATCTGTTATATTTTGCCATGGTTTTACAGGGTAATGTTTTATCATTTCATACTTTTAACACACTTTTCTAACATTTATTTCTAACATCAATTTTTTTTATTTTCCACAAAAATATTTTTTGTAACATTTTATTTCTTCCTTTATACATTACCTTTCACTTTTACATTTTTATCACATCTCCAAATTTATCATACTTATATTTATATAGTTTTACAACTCGTCTAACATCTTTTTTTTTCATTTATCCACTTTAACACTTTATACAAATTTAATGAAGCAGCATATACCACAGGGTTAAATAACTGTAAACCTCTTTTCTCTTTATTTACATACAAAACTCCTCTTTTACTGGGTTTAATCTAGAACCCCATATAAATGAAAAAAATATTTGCAATAATTTCTTTTCAAATTCTTTTGGTAACATAAACAGTCTTGCTAAGTAATCTATTGTTCCCATTAGTACTGAATTTATCAAATACGTCTTTTTCTGAGTATAATGTATATGTTTTACAGAAAAGACATGCTTGTTTTATTTCTTCTGTTGTTTTTAGCCGCTTAATTCTGCTTACATGCTTATTCCCAAGTTTTATACAAAACACAAAAATTTCATTCATTGTAAAATAAATACCCACTATATTTACTACATCACCCAAACCTTTAGTTTTCTCTTTATTTAAACTCATCCCTATCTCCTCTAGACATTAATTTGTGCAAATTATAACTTTTTAATCCAATTTGTTTTTTTGCAATTATTATAATGTCATCTGGATATGTTAACAGAATTGGAATTCTTAACCCCTCAGTTGTTATAAATCCCACTTCTTTCATTTTGTAATTTATCTCAAATACTATTACATTCATAACTAATACAAAGAGTATACAATTCATTGGACATTCCTGTCTGACACCACTTTCATATGTACTTCTTGGCTTAACCAGCCATTTACAAGTATTTTTACATTATTATTATTATCATTGTATGCTGACATACATAATTTTTAAACTTTCTTGCTTATATTATATTCTTTCATTATTGACCATAAGATTTAAAGTCCAGTTGTATCAAATGCCTCATAAAGGCTTCCTATAATGGATTTCACTTCTTCTTTTCTATTCATAATATCATCCACAATTTCTATATCATTGATAATTCTTGACATCTCTTCCACTTTATACTATATATATTATCTTAATTTTTCATTTTAATTTCAAATCTCTTTTGCATGATTCTCATAAAGATCTAATAATCATTATTATTCAATACTACCTGTCTCCAGTTTTTTAATTGTCTTCTATCTTCCTTCTTCCATATGAATTTAAATATTGCACTACATAATTCTTTATATATAAAACCTTCATTTAACCACTCATTCTAAATCTTTAAGAAATATTATTTTGCGTATCCCTTAAATGTTTATTCATTTCATATCCTTTTTAACCTGTTCCTGCATCTGAATCTATATTTACTTGTCCTAATACTTTATCTAGCTCATTTAAAGAAATCTCCTTTTCCAACTCTTTATTCTTTTTTCTGTTAACTTTTTTTTGCTTTCCATGTGTTTTACTACCTTCTTTTTTCCTTTAAGTATTTCTTGTACATATTGTACTACACTATTCATAGTCTTTTCCTGAGCTCTTTCTATTTCTCCTTTTGCAGTTTTCTTTCTCTCATTACACTGCAATCTTCCTTTACTAATCTGCTTAAGTAACTCAATAATTCTTCTCTTTTCCTTGTAAAAATATATGTGCTTATATAACAATTCTTGTATGTATTTCATTATTTCATTCATATAATTCTTTTTCTATGTCAAAGTACCTTCTAACCTTATGTTCTAAATCTTCCAATGCATCATTATATGCTCTTTTATATTTTTTCTCTACTTTTTTCACATCATATTACCACTGTAACAACATTTATATATATATATATATATATATATATATATATATATATATATATATATATATATATATATTAAATATAATATGCCATTCAGACCAGTTTTTATAAAAATATTCTCATAATAATATGATCTTTCCATAACTCTATTAGTAGTCCCTTTCCTTCTTCATTTCATGCTTTCTTATTTATTCATTCATTGTATTCATTTTCCTTTTTATATATTCCTTATTTCCTTTATCTCTAGCCATATTGCAAGATGATCAAAAAATCCTGTTTCAACTACCACCCCTTTTCCTATAACAAAACCTTCTGATATGATAAGCTAATCTATTTCAGTTTGATACATACCCCTTTTGTAAGTCCATGATTTTTTCTCCCAAGGTTTTAACTTATCACATCTTTTAAAACATTTTCTTATATCATATAATTTCTTTTCTTTTTTGCTTGCTTCTTAAATCACAATTAACATTTCCTGTTATTATAATATTCATACTTACCAGTACATATTCTAAAATGTGACAAAGTAAGCTTTCTATTTCTTTAGAATTATTATAAGCATATAATGGTATAGCTCTGTACACTAGTTTTTCCATTTTTAATTTACAATGGTTACTCTTTTCATTTTTGCTGAAGTTATATTTAATATTTTCTTTATTTCTACATAACAAAGCCATTCCATAACATCTTTAATTTCCCAAATTCCAGATTATCTTTCCTGCCCCATAGTTGCTCTGTTTGTAATCTTTCTACATTTGATAAAAGTCTTGTGTCTTCTAATATAATTGCATGTACATCACATGTATTATACCACTCCAAAATCTCTGTTATTATTATTATTATATTCTTAATACCATTCACATTTATAGAAATACTCTAAAAGTTTAATTTACCTTAGATTCACGGTGTCATAACTTCATAGCTGATTACTAGGTTAGCTTTCTTAATAGGCCATTCTAAGGCTAGCTAATTCCCCTTGCAAAGGTGAGAGTCAAACACTGTACCTTTCATCTGTGAGTCAAACACCTTAACCATTATACCAACCTCCAGTCATTAGTTCTGTCTCTCTGTCTCTCTCTCTCTCTATATATATATATATAAATAATATATATATATATATATATATATATATATATATATATATATATATATATATTTATCCATTTCCTTTCTTCTTTCTTTTGTACTTATCTTTTTAAATTTTCCTTTTCTATCTTTTACCCTTTTGCCAATAGAATTTTTTTGTTTACTACCTCCCAGTTTGTCTCCTTCATCACTTATTTCAGAACCTTCTTCCATGTCCTTTTTATTATTTTTTCTCACTAGTTTTCTTCTATTTGTACTACTTCTAACTTTTTTTTCTTTATTCATTTTCTTCTTTATATTTTTCTTTTTCCTTATTCTTATTTTCATTTTTGCAAGCCATCTATAAATGTCTAATTCTGTTACACTTATAACATTTCAATTCAAATGTTTTTGCATAATATTCAGCTTCTCCAAACATATGTTTTCTTTTATCACAGTTACTTAGCAAATGTTCTTATTTTCCAAAAAAAAAATCCCCAAAAAAACATGTTTTGGGTTGTCCCCTGTATTTTACTGCACCCCTACCCCCCACATGTATCATGCTTGGTATATTTATACGTTTTTCTTTTTCTATTTTTAAACAATATTACAATCTCAGCAGCAAGTCCATAAACATCTTTTGTTAAAAACTTTTGCAATGTTCAGTACTTTTTTACATAAAGTTTCCAAATTTTCTTTCAATGTGTTTCTTTCAACTGCTGTTAAAAATTGTACATTAATTGTCTTTTTTGTTTCCCAGTTACATGCTTTTATCACATAAAGATTCCATTGGTTGAAGTCTTTCTTTTCTTCATATTCTACAAGAAAGTTTTCCATTGAAAAAACAGTCTCAAATATAATGTTACAAAATTTCTCTTTGTTGTTGT
The DNA here is from genome assembly GCF_019279795.1 of Protopterus annectens. Taxonomy (NCBI): domain Eukaryota; kingdom Metazoa; phylum Chordata; order Ceratodontiformes; family Protopteridae; genus Protopterus; species Protopterus annectens. The sequence goes on from NC_056735.1 coordinate 396,197,582, forward strand.
TGTTGTGTCTTTCGGCTTTTTCCAGTTGGGGGTCGCCACAGTAGAACTCCGGTCCGCTAATGATTGGCAGTTGATTTTTACATGCCGAGTTGCCAGCCCTGATGCACAAACTTCAATGAAGGTACGCCCATTCATGCATGTCTCCACACAGAAGACGCTCTAGCTGAGAATCGAACCAGACAGCGTCTTACTGTGAGATGACAATGCTACCGCAGCACCACCACCACGGATGCAATTTCTCTTTGTTAATAATTATAAATGCTCTTACCTCATGTGCATTTACACCCATATGAGCTATTAAATTTTCTCAAACTTCATACCTGTTCATTCCCTTGTCTTCTTTACTTTGAATGCTTACCACATACTTCCTTATTTCATTTTCTTCTGCCTTCTTTTCTGCTACTCCCCTTTTGTCTTCTTTTACTTTCTCATCATATATTTTCTTTTCCATCTCATCACTATTTTTCAGGATTGTCTCTGCATCCTCCTTTTGTAATTTCTCTAATATGTCTGCCCAAAAAATGTCTCCTTCATTTTCCGGATCACTCCGCTTCATCATTCTTTAAGTAAATCATCTTGCAGCCCTTACAACTGGGGGGTGTAATTATGCATCCAACATTTGCTGATTTATCTCCATCAAACAAATTTCTTTGAAACATCTTAGAATCAAGCATACATTCTCCTATCTCAGTATTGGCTTTCTCCTCCATTTCTCTTACAACTCCATTATCTCTTTTTCTCTCTATCTGCCTCCATGTTTCTCCACACTGCCTCTGCACCTGGGACAGAAACAGGATGTGCTCCTGCAAAACAGGTTTCACTCACAAAAGTGATGATTAGAAATTTCTCAGTGACCTGGCCATATTTTCCCTAGTAGTGTAAATGTCGCCTCAGGTCTTCCCTGTAAAGAGATAGGACTAAGCTGGTCATAAAGATAAACAAATAAATACTGCACGTGAACCTGTCTGAAAGTGGTGAGTCATACAACTTAGCAGGTTAATAGTCACTGGCACAAATCTATATCTCTATAATTCAAGAAACTGTAAAGTCTGTGAAATTTTTCCTTCTTGAAAGAAAAAAAAATGAAAGCATACAGCAGATTTTTTTCTTATCTCACAATAACTTTGTAACTTCTATACAACCACGTCAATATTTTCTACTTCTTACTATCTAGTGAAACTTAAATATATTACAAACCTTCGGGGCTTCAGTCCTTGCAAAACACTGAAATGCATCACAGTTTTATTTTTCAAGTTTCTGAAACATTCAGACCTTCCATTTCTTGTTGGAAATAAATTGAATTTCTGGTTCCATGATTTGTAGATCTCAATCAAATTATACTGAGGAAAGAAGCTCCCATGTAGCAGCAGTTGTACCAGATCTCAGACAAAAAAAAAATACTCTGAGTACTTCCAACACAAAAAAGTATTTGGCATTCAGGGTAGCACAAATACTGAGATAAGCACAGACTTCATATAATCATTTTCACCAGCATCTATTTTAGACAATAGAACACATGCAAAATATGAGACAGCATGATTCACAATTAGGAACACTGACAGAGGCTAATGGTGCCAAACTTTTTTAATTGACAAAGAAGAAAAAAGAGAACAGGGAGGCAGTAAGCTGTACATCTGAAAAGCAGAAGTAACAATATATAAGAAAAAATTTGCAGTAGCAATTAGATGAAGCAAAAATGATGAGATAAATGCAAATTCACATGATTAAAGTTCAGGTTTACATCATGGCGAAAATATTTTGGTGTAATGAGATTCAAGCCCGTAGATGGTAGGGGAAGTAAGATGTGTTAGTAGTTGAAGAGTAATGCTAGAGGTTGAGATGCCCTTATGTGATGTGGTCTGCTTTGTGGCAAGTACAGTTTGATGTCATGTGGAGGAAGTTTTAAAGTTCGACTCTGAAGGTGGAGAAGGGGGATTGCAGTTCCTGTAGGAGGCTCGGGAGGGATTCCCATATTTTTGGAGCATGTATTGAGAAAGAGCGGTTCGTGCAGTATGGCCTTGTTTGTGGGGCTTGGAGTAGTGGAGTTGCTTTGGAGAAGCACCTGAGGTTGTAAAGTGTTGTGTGTTTAGTATAAAATTTGGCAGTTAGTATTGGGAATGAGTTGGAATGGAGAAGTTGAACGTGAAAGCGCCAAGTAGCAGGTTGTTCTATTCTGCACTGGGAGCCATTGGCTCTTTTGAAAGTGATGCTCATTAGAGGGTGAGTTAGTGATGAAGTAACAGATTTTGTTTTTAATAGCCTAAAGTGAGGAGTTTTTCTTAGAGG